>NC_061116.1:216655660-216667126 GCF_002878395.1 Capsicum annuum | reverse complement strand
AGATAGATAGAATAGAGAATCAAGAAAACTTCTAAAAAAAGCATCAACCAACCAGATTCATCCTTTTTTGTTAGTTTCTCTTCTTGAACTGCAGACGTATTTATTGGTTTGCATCTGTCAAGACAAAACTTCTTTAATATTTTGACAGCATATTTCTTCTTATCAATAAAAATTCCTTGAGAAGATTGACTAACCTTCATTCCCAAGAAATAAGTCATCTTTCCCAGATCATTCATGTCAAAAACCTTCTTCATTTGCTCTTTGAAGTCTATGATGGACTTTGTTTAGCTGCCAGTCACCAACAGATCATCAATATAAAAGGAAACTATAAGAAATTCATCAGTTTTAGGTCTAATATACAAGGTTGCTTTATTGCAGTTTCAATTGAACCCCAAATTCAATAAGTAACTATCTATTCGTGCATACTAGGCCCTAGGTGTTTGCTATAAAGTGTTTTTCTTAACAATTATACCTGATCAACAGATCCTCTAAAACGTTCAGGCTGCTCTACATAAATTTTCTCTTCAATAAACCCGTTTAGAAAAGCAGACTTTATGTCCAGTTGAAATACTTGCCACCCTTGGTGTGCTGCAACTGCAAGAAGCAATCTGATGGTGTCAAACCTTGCAACTGGTGCAAATGTTTCAAGAAAATCAATTCTATATTGTTGGGCATACCCTTTTATGATCAGCCTCACTTTGTACTTGTTAAGTGTGCCATCCGAGTTCAACTTAGTCTTGAACACCCATCTAGTTCCAAGAATTTGCCTATCGTGAGGTCTAGGTACAAGTACCCATGTATCATTATTGTTAATCACATTGAGCTCTTTCTCCATGAAAACCCTCCATTCCAGAATTTACAATGCATTGTCTACACTTGTTGGCTCCAATATAGCAATATGGTATCTTCTATATATGTCTTTAATTGATCTGGTACCTCTTACTCTAAAATCATCAGAATCTTCTTTATCTGGAATTGATTCTTCTTCTTGGACACCGTGTTCTTGATTTGTGATCTGTAAAGGAGAAACAACCATATTCTTCCAGTCCTACATAGCATTCTCATCAAACGTAATGCTTCTACTCACATGTATTTGCTGTGAAATAGGATTTAAAATCCTATAGCCTTTCGAAGTGCTGCTATAACCTACAAATATTCTAACATTGGCTCTTTGATCAAGTTTATCCTTTTAACTTCGGGAATGTAAGAGTAACATATGCAGCCAAACACTTTAAGATGTAAGACTGATGGCTTGGATCCAATCCATGCTTCATATGGCGTCTTTTCTTCAATGGCTCTCGTCGGCAATCTATTCTGAAGATAGACAGAGGTATTGACAGCTTCGGCCCATAATACCTTTGGCAACCCTTTCTCAAATAGAATACACCTATCCATATTCATAATGGACCTATTTTTCCTTTCACTTACACCATTTTGTTATGGTGTGTAAGTAACAGTAAGTTGATGATAAATTTCCGCTTTCTGAAGGAAATCCTTAAATTGATTGAAAGTGAACTCAGTCCCATTATCAGACCTTAAGATTTTTATCAAAGAGCCACATTGGTTTTCAACATTTACTTTAAATTTTTGAAACGAGGCAAATACTTCAGATTTTTACTTTAAAAAATAAACCCAACAAAATCTTGTAAGGTCATCAATGAATATAAAAGAAAGTATTTGCTACCATTATAAGAAGGAGTGCTCATAGGTCCACACACCTCAATGTGTATTAGTTTAAGCTTTTTAGTAGCTCGCCAGGCTTGATTTATAGGAAATGGCGATTGACTTAGCTTCCCAATTTGACACACTTCACATATATTAGAGTTTTCATTTATGGAAGGCAAATCTGTCACAAGTTCCTTATTTTGCATCATTTTTAAAGACTTAAAATTGATGTGGCCAAGCCTTTTATGCCAGACAGCCAGACATAACTGTCATCTTTTATGCCGACATAAGCTCCAATCTCAGTATGTTTCCTATCAAGAGGCAAGCTTCTATTGAGCATTTTGACCGTGAGCAATTTTATACCAGTTGGATCCATGATTTCACATGCTTTATCTTTAAATAATAGGGCATATTTATTCTCAAGCAACTGACCAACACTTAGAAAACTTTGGCTAATTTCAGGAACAAATAATACATCAAAGATAAGCTTTATACCTGATAGAATTTGAACAACAACTGCTCCTTTGCCCTTTGCATCTAAGAGTCTGCCATTTCCAACTCTGACTTTGAAAAAATAGTTTTTGTCCAAACGTTCAAAGTTATTCAAGTTAGCTGTCATATGATGTGTACATCCACTATCAACAAGCCACACATCATGATCTTGAGATGCTATATTGCATTCTCCAATAATAGAAGTTGCAAACAAGTTCTCCTCATGATCTTCAACATTTTCAGCAATTTGAGTTAGCTGCACTTGAGCTGTCGGGCTGATTTGTTTTGCAGACCTTATCCATATGACCAAACTATTTGAAAACCTTGCATTGAACCCCAGGTCTATACCAATAAAACTTCTCCATATGATTGGTCTTTTTACAATAGGGATAAGGTGGATACTTCAATCTTTTATATCTCCCTTTGTTGTTATATTGCTTCTTCTTCTCCTTGCCATGTCTTCTATTTAATTGCCTTTTTAATTCACCATCAGACTGAGCTTTAGACTTTTGAGCAGCCACAAGAGCAACTTCATTTGAACTCTCTCCCTTTCTAAAAGCTTTTCTTTGCTCCACAGCTTGAAGAGCGTTGGATAGTCCATTCAACGTGACATGAGACATATCCCACGTATCTTCTATTGAGGAGATTTTTGCTTAGAACTTCTCTGGGAGTTTCACCATCACCTTCTCAACAATCTTTTGCTCTTCTACTTTTTCTCCCAATAATCGAATCTGATTAACAATTTTCATGATCCTATCAATATAATCTTTCACTTTTTCAGTCTCTTTTATCCTTAACATCTCAAATTCTTTTCTTAGATTCAATATTTGCATTTGTCTTGTCCCAGCACTCCCCTAAAATTCTTACTTTAGCATATCCCAAGCTTCTTTGGCATTTTCACATGCCATTATCCTTGTAAAAATTGATTCGAAGATGGCTGCGTGAATGAAAGACAAGGCTTTTGGACTTTTTGCAATCTCTTCTTCATGATTTCTGATTTGCTGAAGAGTTGGGTTTGCTCTCAAAGGTTCTGGAGCATTGTCTTCCTCAATATACTTCCATAAACCAAGACCTTTCAAGTATGTCTTCATCTTTACAGTCCAAACTTGGTAATTCTCACCATTAAAGATAGGAGGTGAAAGAGAAGAGATGATGGATGCCATGTCAAAAAAGAACTGGACAGAAAGAGACTTGAACAAGTTAAGCTTGTTAGGTGATCTTTGCTGTTTTTTTTTTCTCAGAAAAACAGTCCCGTAAAGATCAATCTTGCTCTGATGTCAATTGAAGGAGAGAAAGAGAAACAAACATGAAGAAAGAGAGAAAAAATCTGAGAAGTAGCAGTAATCTACATTCATACAGCATATAACAAAATATATAATACAAGTGGTTTGAAATATCCCTCAAAATTTGAAAACATGTCTCCTAATGTTGTGCTGAAATTATGCATCACCACACACTACAACTACCTTCTAAAGATCTAGAACTTATAGCAAAATAATCTACAGATTATAACAAAATATCAAGACCAAGTTGCCAAGTTGACAGCAGTTAGAATCACACAAAATCAGTACCCTTCATCAATATTCGTGTCCTATGTGTATTATGTCATAGAGGACGTGTGTATCTACTTGTTCAGCTTTATACAAGTTTGAGTGTCTACTTGTGCACATCCTAAGTTGGAGGTCATAGATATGAGTTGAGGCCAAGTTAAAGGGCATGTTTATGTATTATGCCACATTAAAACCATCTTTGTATGACTATTTCCGTATAAGAGAAGTGAACAAAATATTCTTTCGGTGCCTGAATTGCTATAAGCTTCCAGAGAGATTGATAAAATAGGAAGCAAATGTAGGTATGCAGATAATAATAATAGTAGAGAATTTAGCCTTTTGGTATCAAGCTACCAGAAAACAACAACAACAACATACCCAGTGTATTCCCACATAATGGGGTCTGGGGAGGGTAATGTGTACGCAGACCATACCACTATCTCAGATGAAGTAAAGAGCTTTTTTCCAATAGACCACCGGCTCAAGACATCAAGCTACCAGATAGTAAAGTAAAAATGGCAGAATTACAGCAACTAAGGTGTCAAGCTACCAAAGTAAAATTAAGTGAAGGTACCATGTTAGTTGTTATACAAAATGCTAAGGCCAGCATGTGGCATAAATAACTTGAGGATCATATTAATTCCAGTGGGCATATGCTATTGTTAATCTCCTAAGCATGTGGCATAAACAACTTGATGCTCTTAACAAATGCCATTGGGAGTACGGTTATGCTGATTTGTGTATTAACTGTGACAATGAGCACCGCGTATGCAAATACATGCTGTTTAACCGAAAGTTTAAACAGGACCACAGCAAAAATAACCAAAATCCAGGCAAGAACATAAAAAAAGCGAACATAAATACAAGAAACTTTTTACTATTGATGTTAAACAAAGTAGAGGAGCCTCAACAAATCAATCATGTACTAGCTAAACATATGACTGAAAATAAATATTAAGCCCATAATTTATTTATACATTGATTACCAAAGAGATGAACACTTTATTTACTTCATATGATAGTATAATATTTACTGGGCAATAGTTTCAGCCTCTTTTTTTTCCTCAGCTGGCTGCTGCACTTTGGGCTCTTCTTTCACAGCCTCAACTTTGACTTCCTCTGCTGGTTTGGCTGTTGTTTCCTCCTTTTTGCCTCCTTCTGCTTCAGCAACAGCCTTTGTTTCTGTGGTTACTGGAGCCTCAGCTGCTGCTGGTTCTGATACATCAATCAAAGGTTCTTCCTTCTTTGTTTCCTCTCCATCCTTTTTCTCCTAATTTCATAAGCATACAATTCAATTTGCATTGTGAATTCCATATATATTAGTCTGCATTTGTTGTTTCAAGAATATCTTAACACATGTGATTCTGAAACATGAAAAGGATGTTTTTTAATAACACTTGAGAGTCGTTTGGTACGCTGACTAAATTATCTCGAGATTATAGTCTTGGAATTATAATTGCTGGAACAATTTATTTCATCTGAGAGGTGAGATGAAATAATTTCAAGCTGGATAAGACAAATTGGGATATCCCCAGCTTAATCCTAAAATATCCCTACTTATCTTGCGTACCAAACTACCCTTAGAGTTAGAGATTTTGCATGCCAAAAATTTGTCAGACACCTACCTACACCAGTTTCTCAGAGGTACTAAATACTACTCTATGAATAAACAAAATGAAGATTGCATTAATGATAAAAGATCTCAGGAGAAGCATTAGTAAAATGAAAGAGAATTAAAAATGTGAGTAGTATGAAAAAATCATACCTGAGGAACAGCGTCACCCTTGGGGGTGGCAGGTGCCTCAACGGGAACAGGGGCACGGGCCAAGTCCCTGTCCAAATCCTTAGGTCTGCTCGCACAGGCTCCCATGGTTGTGTTAGGTGAGTGAGTGAGCGAGCGAGAGAGCTACAAGAGATGGACAAGAAAACGGATTGAAAGAGTAAAAAATTATTATGAGGAATCAAAGTTAGAAGGCTCGTTAACTTTTTATTTGAGGCTGATTTTAGAAAGGAGGACAACATGAAGATTTTATAGAATACTTTCCTGATTTGTTGCTGTGGACAGAATAATAGTAGGAAGGTTTTCTATGTCTGTCGAAACCTGTTGACATGTTTGTAAGGGTGCCCTGATTGTTAGGTAAAAGTGGAGGCCTCATTTTAAAGAGTTCGTTACAAAAGACGGTTGGTAGACATTTCATTATTTTTTTTTTTTGAAAAAAATATTTGGTATTTGAAATTCACTGAACTAATTCGGATTAGGATCACATGATTTTTTAATCAATTTCATAGAATTTTTTTTAAAAGGACAGCATGATTCATTAAAGTATACACTATGGGATTGTGGGTAGAGTATATTAGAAAATATTATTTAATATTTTATTTGATAGTAATTTTGGCGCAATATATCACTAATACATGTATTAGTTGTCACCCTACCGGATTGTTTGATTGAGTGTATTGAGGAAAATAAATGCATGCCTTAATTAATGTGTACTACTAATATTTTGTTTGGTACATTTTTTTAGGCTATGTATAATTAATGCTTGCATCAGTTATACACTCTATTGTGTATTGAAATATATATTAGTAATACACACCATTTTTCATGTATAAGTAATACAAAAACTTTAACACATACATTAACTTATTAAATGATAATTTTGGCCCTTCGTTTTCAGTTTTTTCTGATCTTATATTAGTTGTTGCTACCTTCTTTTCAATAATTCAACATTGTTGCTAACCTAATGACATTATTTGCAGATTTGGGAATGACATGAAGATTACTTTTCTCATCAAAACGCATCATTTTTGATTTGTCAAGTGGATGAACAACATCTTCCCAAATGAAACTAAGATTCGAATCGGCAAATAATGTCATCTTCCCAAATCTTCCCAAACGACCCATTTGCTTTAAGGTTAAAATGATAGGCCTGCAAAAGAGAAAAGATGACTCCAACTAGTATAAATCTTGAAATAGAGGGTACAAAAAAGGATATTTTGGTAAACAAACATCTTTTTATAAAAATTATATAAACATATACTATTATTTTTAATACATCAAACCAAAAAATGTATAAGAAATAGTAGCCTGCATAACTAATACCAGCATTATTAATACTTACATTAATAATGCAGGCATTACTAATACACCTTATTTAGCATTATTGTTATACACTCTACCAAACGGCTCCTACATGATATTATAGAGTGTATAACTAATACATCTCATTCGATGGTATTAGTAATACATGAATTTTAATGCATGAGATAAATATGAGTAAAGACAAAAATGTCCTCAAATCCCTTAAACTTTTGCTAAATCTTTTTCAATTTATTCAATATGAGTTATTTCTTTTCAATTTATCAAGATGACAATTTTCCTCCAAATAATTTTAGGCATAAAAAAACCCTACTCCATTAACTTAAAAAATACTCTAGTTTTAGTAAGTTGGTGAAGACCTGAAAACTTATTGCATGTTTGGTTGTTCGCATACCAGCTTTAATTTTGTGAATAAGATATATCACAAATAAAAATATTTTTTTGACTAAACAGCCTCTGGCAGAAATGCAGGGTAAGGCTGCATATGATATACCCTTATGGTGGGGCCCTTTCCCGGACACCGTGTATAGCGATAGCTTTAGTGTACCGGGCTGCCCTTTTAGTTTTAATACTCTATGGAACACAATTTTATGTTAATAACGATTCCACTGTCTTATTCAAAATTTAAACATCCCTCCATCCAACTTAAGCACACCACAAACTGAGAACAACAAATAAATGATGAACAAATAAAGAAAATACAATAAGAAAAATCAATTTGATTAATCTTGAAATTTCATAGTAAATTATTAGTTATTTTAGTGATTTTATTTTTTATTTTTTAAAAAAAATAATAAAGTTTTGCAAAGAAAATATACAAAGTTATAGAATGCCTGGGTATTTTTATAAGCAAACAATATCATTTTAAAAATATAACAATTTCTGTTGTTTTCAATACATCAAAACCAAACAGTGTATAAAAAACAATCCCAACATTACTAATCTCAGCATTACTAATTTCAACACTGTTAATCCCAACATTACTAATATACATTATTTGTACTATCGTATACACCCCAATCTATATAGTTCGAAAAACATGAAGTGTATCGATTAATATGAGACTTTAAATATATACACATATGATACAAAGGAACAAAATAAGATTACAATAAAGTAAAGGGATAGATAGATAGACCACATGAGGGTATAATCTTAAGAGCCCAAGAGTGGACACTCTTGGACCCTTAACACTACATACAACAATAAACCTATCTCTTACGTGACACAAGATCAGATTGCACCTCTCTAGCATCAACGTTTCCAAGCAAGCAACAACAAAAGAAAATCCACCCTATTGTTGTATCCTAGTTTCTTTTTTGGTGCCTCAAGGAGAGAGGACTTGTGTTCTTTGGTCTTTCAAGACTCACAAATATCATTAAAAACTAATCAAAGAAACCCTACATGGTTCTATTTATATCCTATTACAAATAAAAGATAAAAAAGACCAAAAGGCCCCTTAAAGACTTAGGTGCCCATCAAGTGTAATATGTTGGCTGATTTTAGTGCATTTAGGTCCTCTTTTGCACTTCAATTGCACACACTAAGTTTCGGACCCAACATGCACTCCCATAAGTCCATATCCGTGATCATTCCCGTATCATCCTCTCCATCTTGAGAGGAATTTGCCCACAAATTCACGGCTTCACCTTGTTTAATCGGACACTTCAAAAGAAACCACTCAAAATAGCCCGCAAACATGAGATGGGACAAAAATAGTCCACAACAATCATGAGATGGCACAAAAACAGCCCGCAAAATCATGAGGAACCCGATAGTACATTAACACAAGTCTCGGCCAACATCTTCATTTTGAATCTCGGCTTCCTGTCCATCTTAAGCCTTGTTTTCAATCTCATCCGAAACAAGTCTCCTACCATCATACCAGCATTGTCATAGACTCCATATCCGTCATATTCCTTTCTACCATTCTCCTCTACATAGACATGTCAGCTTTGGTGAAGTGGAGTTTTGGTTGAGAGGATTGATTTGGTAAAGTGGAGCTTCGGTTGTAGAGCTTGGATGGGAGGGATTTGGCTTCCAAGTCCTTTTTGTTGGACTTGATCGAATGGAGGAAGGATTGACCTATGTAGGTCTCGGGTTGGAGGACATTTGGTGGCTTGGCTTATATCTATGTCATTTGGTGGTGGTCTTGGAGGATTGATTGTTTGAGGTAAAACTTCGGAAGTAGAATCACGAGAATTCCTTCGACTCTTCACTCAATCCAACCTCTCAAGTATAGTAGACATATCCGAGCCCAATTTGTCAAGACCCGCATTTTCCTTAGCTATTTCTCGAGCAATAGCATCAAGGTGGGCCAAAATGGTATCCACTGTGGCAAAGGAGTTACCTACAAAATAGAAAATACGTTAGTTATAAAAAACATCCTCACTCTCTCTTTTATTTCGTGTCTCTCGGATCCCTCACACTCAATCTCACAAGTATTGTAAGCTTGCTTGTACTCCGAGAGGTGAATCCAATGTTGACAACGACTCCAAAGAGTAACGAAAAGAAACACAAGGATGTTACAATGATTCAAAGGATTAATACACACAAAGAAAAGTTAACACGAAGAATGTTTTCAAAACTAACTTACAATATAGTGCTAGCTTGTAAGTTAGTAATGTAATCAACAAACGAGACTAAATAACAACAAATTAAAATTAGAAGATCAAAATTTGAGCTTAAAAATTGTTGGTGAACAGTAAAAACATGATGTGGCAGCCACGTATTGGTTCCGGTTGTTATCAAATTTTATTTTCCAATTCAAGTCTTGGTCCAATTGTAATTTGAAATTGGCGGGAATTGGTTAAGGAGGGAAAACAAGTCTTCAAATCCTCTTTCAAATTCAAAAAGCAAGACTTAACTTTTCTCCTTAAAACATGGGCCCTTGTTTCATGGGAAGTGGTTGAGAAGTGATTGATATGTCTTTGGTAGTTGTAAATCTTCAAGACCAACAAGTCTTACACCTTGTTCCTTCACCTTTAGGATATAACACTTCACTTTATGTTTTATAATTTATGAAGGAGGTGAAGAACACAAGAAAAATAATAACATTCACCAAGAACAACAACAATCTCAAAGAACAACCAACAACAAATCCACCAACAAACGGCCAAGTCTCCTTAGTGTTGTATTTTTGGTTTTAACAAGGGATGAAGGTTGTGATGAGCTTCAAGAACAATACAACAACCTTTCAAGAACAACAACAACACCAAAAACGTCCAACCAAAGCCACAATAATAAGTCCACAAGGTCAAGAGCAACAACAACAAGGCACGGCCCACACCTTGTTCACAACAACAACTTTCAACAAGTTCAAGCTCAAGTTTGGGATCTAAACTCAAAGTGCTAGTGAACAAGAAAACCAACACTTAGAAACAACTAAAAAAAAAGACACCAAGATCTAGACAAGAAAACAAGAAAAATCTCGGCCAAGACACAACAAGAACGCATTTTTGGCCAAGATACAAAATGGACAGATTTGCTCCTTTTTGGAATTTTTAGTTTTGAACATTTATTTTTATTATTTTTCCACTAAAAAGCCCAAGAATGATCTTGTGGGAACAAGATCAAGCCATGATTTGATACCAAATGATACAACACAACAATAGAAGATACAAAATCAGTCCAAAATAGTCCACAAAATGGCTAAAACCAAGAGCCCTTTTGAGGCCTAGTCTCGGCCAACCATAACAACACAAGAATGACATAATAACAACATTATATTGAGGTGGATTGACACCTATTTTTTAGAGAACAACAAACTAACAAGAAGATTACAAGATGAAAACAACAATAAGTTGAACAACAACAACAAAAATACCCACTCAGCTTACACTAAAACAAAAGGAACAAAATAAGATTACAATAAAGTAAAGGGATAGATAGACAGATCACATGAGGTTATAGTCTTAAGAGCCCAAGAATGGAGACTCTTTGTAACACCCCGTATTCAAGTACGTGTATTGGTCTTATTTATATGGAATTAATTTTTTTATTTTAATTATACCAAAATTTGCCCGTCGATGGTTCCATGCGAAGGTTATTGAATAAGCTTTCCAATGATATAAAGATTTCCAAAAACAGATAGGTTCCGGATATAATCGATCATGTTTGAAACTATAAAATGGTGGCCGGGATATTTGGGAATAGTAAATGTGCAGGAAAATTTCCTGCACACAAACTACTGAGGATAGCTGAATTTTTGGGTCAAATTCGAACGATCATAACTCCCTTAATATAATGAAATGGGAGAGCTGCGACCTATGAAAAGAAAGATCTTTGAGTCTTCTTTCCAATGCAATTGGTTTCATCCAAATCCATCATCTAAGTAAGGAGTTATACTCGTTTTACTTCAGCCTATCAAAACAGATTTTTAGGGTCAACTTCAAACGACTATAACTACTTGTACAGGACGAACTGGGTGGCCTACTTTATATGAAATGAAATCCCTTTGAATTATCCTTCCAAAGATACCAATTTCACCCAAATTCGATATCAGAGCAAAGAATTATGGTCGATATACTTTAGCTTATCAAAACAGTTCACCAAAGGACAGATTTGACATTATTTAAATTTTAAAGGCATTTTGGTCATTTCCTATTATATTATGGATGGGAATATGTGTATATATACATGTATATATACACATATTCC
>NC_061116.1:216645456-216652660 GCF_002878395.1 Capsicum annuum | reverse complement strand
ATTTGATAATATTTCTAGGTTAATTTATTTATTTGTAAAATAATTTCATAGACCCCTTCACAAGTTTAGTTTTATAACGTTGATCTCCCATGTTACATATGATACCACACTTTCTTTGATTATTTTGATTTTTTGGTAGCAATTTCTTCAATGTATTTATCACTATACACAAATGTATAAATATTTGAAATTAATTCTTTTATGAAAATATTAAGGAGTAAGATATTGGTATAAATTTAAAATTTTCATCATACCCCTAATTTCATGGAGGGTAATAAGCTAGGAAGGAACTGCTTTTAAAAGGAATGGTTAGTTCCACCTTTGTTTGTTCAGAAGCAACTTAAAATAGACAAGGCGAAAACTACTTTTAATTTGTAGGGCATTGTTTGCCCATATCTACTAATGTATGTATTAATAGTAGTAGGTCAAAACATTCTTCGGCTAGCATTGAGTCGTTTTTTTTTTTGCCATAACGAAGATATTTTATTTATTTAATATGCATCATAGCAAAGTTGCATTAGAGTACATAACAGGAGATAGTTCGACATTACAAGAACTACTACTACTATTCGATATTACATGCGCCTATTAGATATATTAAAAGAAATTCCCTCCTTATCTATTTGAATAGTTTTACAGATAAACAACGGGGGAACTGTCCATTCTTCAAAAAAGGGGTAAGACTTCATCCTTCTGCCCTCCTTTGCTTGCCTATCCACATTTTTTTGGTTATTCTCCCTTCATGCCTGACCTGTGGATCCCCCAGCTTCCCTAGAAGATCCCTGCAAAGCACTATTAAATTAGTGTTTGCTTTTACTAATGACTCTATCTAGTAATGAATAATTCTATTATTTTTACCACAAAAAAAGAAAACTAATTTCAACTTCCTCCTTAGCCCCTCAAAATAATCGATCGTTCAAAATTTTTAACTTTCTAATTTCATAATAAGTAACATTATTTTATTTTTTTAATTTTTTTTAGTAACTCTATTTACTAAAAATATTGTTGTTTACTCCACATATTCAATATATTAATAATAATATTCATAGAAACTATTATAAAATAATTTAATAATTATATTTATTTACTTAATAATCTACTAAAAATATGTAACAAAAGCAAAGAAAAGATGCCTCATAAATTAATCAAAAAAAATAGTGTAATAGTAAAATAAAAATATAATTATTGTAGATTTGTGATAAATAAATTTTAAGATTTCTTGATTTTACTTTTGTCAATTTCGTTAAATTTGATCAGTAGACTTTATCAAATATATGTAAATAAAAAGGTTTATTTTTAACAATATAATGGATCAATACTATTCAGAAGTATATTTGAGGAGCCATTTTGAATCTATCCTCAAACATAAGATATCTTTTTTGATTTCATTCCACATTTTATGTAGTGTTTTAGCCAAATTTAGTCAAAATGACTTTTGTAAAAGATGACGCAAAGTTAAATAAATTTTGTGTAACAAAATAGAGAATAATGACTTTTGGGTAGATAATATCAAATATAATATACCTTGATTATTAAAATGATATAATTTCTTGTATTAGTACATCATAAATATACTAAACACGACTAAATACACAAAGGGGCTCAGTAGTAAGGCTAGTAAAACGTTTACTTTAGGACCCAAAATTTTGAGGCATCAAAAAATTTAATATTAAATTTCATATTTCAATTTCACTTGAAATAATAATGAAGATTGTGAAATACAATTAAAAAAATTATCTTAAAAAATACAGAAAGATAGAGCAATCTAATATTTAGTAGAAATATTTTAGAACTTTGAATTAAACAACTCAAATTTAATATTAATAATTAATGTTTTAACAACGGCATCCAATTTAATGTATTGCAAACAAATGGCTAACATCTTATTGACAAGAATGAATCTTTTTTCTATTAATAATCATATTATATGTAACTTTATATGCAGGGGCGGACCTATATAGGATTTTGGGGTGCTTCGGCACCCACTAAACTCGACGCGGAATAGGTATAATTACATGAAAAATATAGAAAAATAGGTATAAAACATTTAAAAACATCCACTATAAGAAAAAGTTGGTTGAGTGCATTTGAAAAAGTTGGTTGGGTCGCATTTGCATTTGGGTTGATATTAAGGTCTTCACTGGAAGGAGACCCAGGTTCGAACCTCATTGAGGTGATATTTTACTTTTTTTTCCGTTTTTAAATTTTCTTAGCACCCATCATCTTTAAATCCTAAGTCCACCACTGTGTATATGTACCCGCGCGATGCGCGGACAATACATTAAAATATTATTTCTCACTATTTTATATTTGGATGTCTCATTCAAACATGTTAAATTCAAATATTATCATATTAATATTTTGAAAAAAAATTAGTTTATTATTATTCTTTATCCTTATTTTTTTCAAATATAATATATATCTATTTTCTAAATATAATATTTAAAATTAATGAGATATTATTATTATTATTACTAAGCCACCATTTCTATCACTTCTATTTTGTGTTATGAGCAGTTGAGTTTGTTTTTCTTATATTAAAAAATATGAAATATTGAATTTAAATTTATGTTACTTAAATATTATATTTAAAGTTCATTCGAAAGAATAATTATTGTATCCACCTCTTCGTCTACTAATTCGTCCACCGTTTTGAAAAATATGAAATATTGAATTTAAATTTATGTTACTTAAATCTTATATTTAAAGTTCATAATAAAATAATATATACAGAAATGTAGATTTGCAAGTATTATGGAAAGAGCAAATCAATTGAAATACTTAAATAGTTATAAATCTACACAAGCTTCTTAAAAGAGAGCAGACATCAAAATGTAATGTAGTAATGTTCCGAAGTAGATTTTTATGCTCAAGAAAAACATTGAGACAAAAAGTGATATAATAATATTTATATACATACAAATATATTTACTTTCATTCTTAACACAAATTACGTGATAAATCTCCTTTGTATATTTTGATTCTTCATTATACTTGTTGATTCTTTAAATATTCATTTCATATTTTTGAGAGATGTATGTACTCAGATCTGGAGAAACTTCAATTGTGTTGGATATATTAGTGACAAAAAATAAATTTAACGTTAATCACACATAATAATAAAATAACTAAAAATTTGAATTAAGCACAACTAACATACCTTGATAGTTATTCAAAAAACTTGATGAATATGTTCTATAATTTTTTTGATGATGATGAATTTGAAATACATTAGTGTGTATTTATAATAGTATTGTAGCTTTTGAATTATAAATAGATAATGATAAAGAGTTGGGATAACATTATTTTAAATTTAAATTCAAATTAAATAATTTTAAATTCAAATTCAAAGTAAGTAATGATAAAAAGTTGAGATATTACTAAAACTCTAAAATTATAGAGGTTGTTATAATTTTCAGTTTAAATCCAAAATTTTCATTAGCTTTGTTAATTTTTTAGTTGCAAGTTAATAGGCTCACATGTTGCTATTGTTCTATAAGCAAAGCATTCTACAAATGGAAGATTCAAAACGTATTTTTTTAAATTATTATTATTATTATTATTATTATTATTATTAATCGCATGCCTTGATATTATGACTTTTACTATTATTTATTTATATATATTATTTTTATTATATGAAATAATTAGAATTTATTTAATACTTTTCAACTATGGCTCTCTACTTCTCCGGAGGTAGTGATATAGACTGCGTACATTTTATCCTCCCCAAATCCCACTATGTGGAAATACACTGGGTTTGTTATTGTTGTTGTTAACTTTTCAACTATGGATTCCCAGCTTTAAGATAATGAAATTCTTTTTTAAATAGACTTCTTATGTTGCTTTTAGTTTTGGTTTTATATAGAGAGAGATGTTGTTGTTGTTGTCCAAAACTCATCTCTTTTTGTAGATCCCATTTTCCATTCAATCTTTTCTCTCTTCTTTTAAATGCACTACTTCTTACTTCTCATCTTAGCTATATAACCCAAAAAAAAATTCTCAAAATAATCTATACTTTAATGTTTATTATGCTATTTCAAATTAATATCATGTTAACAAGTTTTTAATTTCAATTGCTGCATTTAATTGGCAATTATTCTATCAAAAAGATTATAAAAATTTGTTTCAAGTTGTTTTTTGGTAATAAAATATTGAAATACTCTCAAATTGTATATGAAAAGACCTCCCTCTGTAATACACTGCTTGAAAATAATTTGAAACAAAATTTTAAAAAACATATAGCCATTTCATATGTGTAGCATGAGAAGTATTATATGTAGGAGTATAATACTTTATCTATGATCAAACTTAGTTTGATGATTTTTCTGATTCACTAAAAATTCAATATTACATAAATTCAAAATACATGAATATATGAATAAGAATTCTTTCAATAAACAAAGAAAAGAAATGAGAGAAAAATATAAAAGATAAATAATTTTCATTATAAAGATAACGAATAAGATACGGATCGAGAAGGAAAATTAGCTAGCAAAGTTATAAATAAGATTGGAATAAGCACATGGACATGCATGTATTGTGGTTAATTAAAGCTTTATATAATCAAAAGTTCAAAGAGTGCATGGAACGTACATTTGTTAAATTATAGTCACACAGAATTAGTTTATTATATATACATGAAAGACAAAAGCAATGATGATAAGTAAAATAATAAAACAAGTAGTGAGCCTATGGTATGGGTGGATGGCGATGGAGCTCTTTTATCTATCACTGAATTAATAATGGATTTGTTGTCCAGAATCTTATGCTCGTTGTACCGTCACCTCACCTGTTCAACCAGATAACATGTGAAATTTTGATTTGCCAAGATATGTATCCCTTTTATTTAATTACCTACTAAATGTTTAAAAATTATTATACCACCATATCAGTGCACATATTAAATTATTCTCTCCGATCCAATTTATAATACTATGACGTATTTTGATCGCACCAACTATAAGAGAAAAACGAAGATTTTTAAAACTTATATATATATATATATATATATATATATATATATGTGTGTGTGTGTGTGTGTGTGTCAAATTTGTCATTAATAACGTATATAAAATATATTGTTAGATACTCAATTTTAAAAATTACACAAACATTATTATATTAAATAAGTAATATATTTAAATTATATAATAGGTATCAAAGAAAACATGAGGTCTTTAAAATGCTGAATGTCGATCCTTTGAGCTAGCGTATGAAGGAACTCCAATGCTACTGACCATGTACTTGAATGTTTCGTCGGTTCGTGACATACCGAGTCTTCATCTTCATTACCTTTTTGCCAAGCAAATTCTTTATCTTAGTCGTTGCTTCAACTATCTCTTCTTGACTCAAATATTTCATAGACAAACCACGTTCGTTCTTTTCTTTTATGTAATCCCTTTAAGAAGGCATTCTGACCATAATTGAATTCAGTTGGTGGGCGAAAAACTCAAAACTCTTAATGTATATTTTTCCTCTTATCATATATTTTGGAACTCCTTATGAAATATATTTCGCTTTTTACTATATATTTTAAGAATCCTTAATTATTAGTTGTCCTAATACCTCATGCTATATATTTTCCTCTTATCGTATACTTTAAGATTCCTTAATTTTTAAACTATAAATTCTTACATCATAAAAATAAATGACAATTACAATAAGATGATTGGGCTTTATTTAGTTCTTACCCAGATTTTTCATAAAAAAATTTAGGAGTAATTTTTCTTTTGGTCTAAAGATTAATTTGACTCCCAAGTGTTTTTTTTTTTAATTGCTCCCTCTGGTGTGTAATTAATTAGGGAAAAAAAAAGCTTAACTAATATTCAGCGTGGTGGAAATTTTAAAAAACCTATTACACTATCTTTAAATTAGGATAATAGTTGTACAAGGTAACAAAGTGTTAAACATAAAAAATTACGTAATTACATAATCCTCCCTTATTGTCTTCATAATTTTTTTCAGTCCTTATTTGCAATTAATATGCACCACTATTCACCATGAGTTGTACATTTTTCTGGTACCAATTAACTAACATGATCAAACAACATTTCACTCCAATAATACAATTAGGATAGAAATTCTACAAAAATCGTTACACGAGAATAAATGTGATTCATATGGTTGATGATACTTCAAAGTTTGCTATTAAAAGAGCACTGTTCTTCAAGAGTCAACAACAACACAAGAAGATATTTGAAGATTAAGTCATTAAGATGCAAATCTTTTCCTAAATTTTATAATCTAACCAACACCGTCTACACAAATAAAACAATAATTATTGATAAGAATCCTAGTTTTATAACTAAATTAATACCTAAATAGAGAAGATAATTCGACTAAAACTCCTAAACACAGAAAAATTCAAGCTTGGAATTTCATATAACTCTGGCTTTAAATTTCTACTATTTTGACACTTATAGGATAAAACAATTGAACAACAACATCAAGATGCATAGTAAAAAGTGTTAACCTCAACTTCTGAGTGATTAATCATTTGACCCACATATAAGCGAAAAAAAACAACGAAAAACTATTGAGAGGATAATTTCCTCCTAAATAAAAAATTTAGGTCAATCATCGAACTTTTGAAAATAATAAAACGTATATTAAATAAATTGATAGAAGTTATACCTCAAATATTCGTGTTCTTCTGAAGTTTAGAATTTGAATTGAATTAGAATCTAAATTGAAATTTTCAGTCTTTTGTGTATTCTTCTAAGCGAGGTCATAACCTAACAAACATAAATTATGATAACTAAAAAATATGAACCAATTAAACAAACATTAAGAATAGAAATTTAAAATATCACAAAGCAAAAATAAAAATCACATATGTAGACTAATCGAAACAACGTTTTAGTGATCAACACATCAATTTTCAATAATATTCATACACACAAAAAAACACACAAATAAAGAAGAAACGAATAGCATAAGCTAAATCCTATATTAATGACACATGTAAACATGCTAAACAAGATTCTGGAGTACTCCCTTCTTAAAGGTGTATTCGAAATTAGTATTTCACAAAAAAGAGAACTTCTCTCGTGAGTGTATTTATGTAGAATTTAGAAAATTTAGAATTCTAATTATGGTATATCTAGGATTTATATTTATTTCTTTTCATATATTTATTTTATATATTTTTTTTATATTATGGTAGTCTTTAATATAATAAAATATTAATTGAAGAAAAAAA
>NC_061116.1:216635071-216642456 GCF_002878395.1 Capsicum annuum | reverse complement strand
TTACTTGCCCTAAGTGCCTCTTCCAAACAAGCATCTTCCTGTTGTTTTCTTCTCCGAGTATGTGGAATTCAAGATGAAGGGATGACGAGAGAGAGTGTTCAGGAGTATCATCATTGACATCAATGGCGATAAATAAGGGTTTTTATTTTAGAGTCGATCTTGAACATCTAGGAATAAGGTTGGAAATTGGAATGTCATCTCGATCAAGGATTTGAATAGGAGCTACTGATAGTAGTAAGGGTTCTAGAAAGAGTGAGGGTTTGAAAGAAGAGAGAGAGAAGGGGTGTGGTAAGGTCTTGAAGAATGGGAAATCAGATAGGTTGAGAAGGATTTGGGGTTGGATAAATGAGGGTAAATTGATGTTTGGGTGGAGAATAAGTTGTGTAGAAGGATTAATGTCAGATTTTTTGGAAGAAGGAGGAGAAGAGGAAGACGCCATAGTATGGTGAATATTCAGAGGTTGAAGGAGAAGTGGAGATAGGAGAGAGACAAGAGACATATTTAAAAAGAGTGAGAAGGAAGTTGAAAGAAGAAGGGACTGTGATTTTGGAGAAACGTGCTGATGTAGAGGTTCAGTATGGATGGGAAAGGTCTGGCAGCCTTTTGAAGAAGATGACTATTAGGTTTTGGCGATTTTAATCATTATAGAAAGAACCATGTAGATGACCTGTTTCTCTTAATGCTACTATGGAAAAAAATAATCATACTTGTGTTTAATTAGTTCATGACTACTCTTGCCTTGATGATCTATCTATATAAAAAAACACATAGATATGTCACATTGCTTTAAATCTTGGAATTAGGACACACAAGTAAATGTGTAAGACTGAATTAATCAACAATCACTCAGGCATAGCATATTGTAGTCAATCATTGAAGGAGATTTATACAATTTTAATCATCCCTAATGCTAACCTATTTTTTTCAAAGTGTTTCCTACTCAAAGCCTTAGTGAATATGTTAGCTATTTGTTCCTCAGTTGAACAGAACATAATTGATATATTTCCCTTTTCAACATTGTCTCAAAAGAAGTGATGAAGGATATCAATATGCGTAGTTTTTTTATGTTGGACAGGATTTTTGGCTATGTTATAGCACTAGTGTTATCACAAAAGATGGGAACACAACCTACATCTACCCCAAAATTCAGAAGTTGTTGTTTGATCCATAACAATTAAGCACAGCATGACCCAGCAGCAACGTATTCAGCCTCAGCAGTAGACAAAGCTACTGAATTTTGCTTCTTTGTGGACCAGGTAATCTAACATGATCCTAAGAAATGTGCCATACCTGTAGTGATTTTTCTGTCCACCAAATATCCTGCATAATCAGCATCAGAGTATCCTACCAAATTAAAGTTACTACCTTTAGGATACCACAACCCAAGATCACTAGTTCCTTTCAAATATCTGAAGATTCTTTTTACAGACTTCAGATGGGATTCTTTTGGATTAGCTTGAAACCTTGCACACAGTCCTACACTAAACACAATGTCAGGTCTTCTTGCTGTGAGATATAATAAGGACCCTATCATACCTCTATACAGTTTTTGTTCTACATCAGAACCTGTTTCATCCAAATCAAGTTTTGTGGCAGTGGCAATGGGAGTACTTATTTCTTTAGTTTCCTCCATGGAGAATTTTTTGAGAAGCTCTTTGACATACTTTTGTTGATGGATGATTATTCCTGATGCTGACTGTTTTATTTGAAGACCCAGGAAGTAATTCAACTCCCCCATCATGCTCATTTCAAACTCACAACTCATGAGTTTCGCAAAGTCATGAGTCACATTCATGTTGGTTGAGCCAAAAATAATGTCATCTACATACACCTGCACAACTAACAAATCCTTTCCATTAGTTTTTAAGAAAAAAGTATTGTCAATTTTACCTCTGGTGTGTCTATGCTCCAGCAGAAACTTTGATAATTTCTCATACCAGGCCCTTGGTGCTTGTTTCAACCCATACAAAGCCTTATCCAGCTTGTACACATGATCTGGAAACTCTCTTCTTTCAAATCCTGGAGGTTGCTTCACATAAACCTCTTCTTTGAGAATGCAATTTAGGAATGCACTCTTCACATCCATCTGGTACAAAATAAACTCCATGTAAGAGGCAAAGGCAACCAACAATCTTATGGCTTCAAGTCTTGCTACAGGAGCAAAAGTCTCATCAAAGTCAATTCCTTCTTGTTAGTTGTATCCTTGAACCACCAGTCTTTCCTTATTTCTTGTGACTGTTCCATGCTCATCAACTTTATTTTGGTACACCCATTTAGTCTCAATGACTGATCTATCTTTTGGAAGAGAAACTAAATGTCATACTTTGCTTCTCTCAAACTGATTCAATTCATCCTGCATGGCTATAATCCAATCAACATCAATCAATGCCTCACTTACTTTCTTTGGGTCTATTTCTGACAGGAATGCCTTGAATGCACACATACTTCTCAATCCACATCTTGTGGTGATTTTAAAAATGAGATCAGTAAGTACATTCTCAATGGGGTGTGAACCTTGATACTTGTATCCTTTTGGGATCAAGCCTAGTGAGCTGCTTGGATCACTGCTAATGTTCTAATGCAACACAGTTGATGGATCATTTCCCCCTAACACTATGCCTTCAGCTTTAGTTCCCCCTGTGAAAGTGCCCCCAAGTTTGACTGCTTCAGTCGATGGAATATATTGTGTAACCTGTTCCTCAGTGTCGCTTTCTTCCTGCAGGTTAGTGTTTTTCCACCTTTACTTTTTTGTCTATTGGTCCACATAAGTCCATATGAACCAGGTCAAGACATTTGGTAGTGCCAACATGGATCTTTGACTTGAAAGAGAATTTTACCTGCTTCCCCCTTACATATGCACTACATAACTTTTCTTTCTTAAACTTGGTCTTGGGTAGTCCCAATACCATGTCCTTGGAGGAAAGTATGCTCAGTTGTTTCAAACTTGCATGTCCAAGCCTTTTGTGCCAAAGAAGGGGATCAGTTTCTATTACACTTAGACAGGTCAACTCAGGTCCTGGTATTGCCATTATGTCTATTTTGTATACATTCCTGTATCTCCTTGCAGTAAGCACAATTTCTTTGGTGTCCATCCTTTTGAATTTAACACCTGCAGCAGTGAAAATTACTTTATTACCTTTGTCACACAATTGTGAAATGCTTAGCAGGTTATGCTTCAGTCCTTCCACAAGATAAACATCCCCCACATCTTTTGACTCAGATAAGCCAATTTTTTCAACTCCAATTATGATTCCCCTTTTTCCATTTCCAAAAGAGACTCTCCCACCATCTATTTTGGAGAGTGAAAGGAAATTTTGCTTGTCACCAGTCATATGTCTTGAGCAAGTACTATTTAGGTACCAGTGCCTTTTATTTCTCTTCACCTTCTCCTGCACAAGAAATCAATGGTTGAACTTAGGAACCCAGACAAGCTTGGGTCCTGTTTTGTTAGTAAAAGGATGAATTAAATTCCTTCTAGTCCAAGCAGGAAGCAAGTAGACTGACTTGTTTCTCAGACTAATTTTAGTGCTTGTTTTCTTGGTCTGAGAAAGTTTGGTTGCCAGGTTCAGACTTCGATATCTGCTTTTAGCAGCCATAGGACATTCCGTAGTAGGGTGTCCAAGATTGCCACAAATATAGCATAAGTCTTGAAGATTATCAGCGTCTTTATAAAAACCCAAGCCTACTTTTTCATTGTGATTTCTTTTACCAAGCTGTTGAACAATTCTTGAAGAATTTGTCCATCTGTTTGACTTTTCTAGATCTAATTTTAATATTGCTACCTCTTGACTCATCTTATCCATTTTTTCAATCAAGTCATAGCATTATTGTTTGTACTTAGTTAACTCAAGTTCAGCATTTTCTTGTTTTTTACTTATGGCCTTTTTCCTATGGCCAGTGAGAGTCAGTTTAAGGATTTCAGACTTAAGATCATTATTTGAGGACTCAAGCAGTGTAATTTGTTCCTTAAGAGTGCAATTTTCTTTGTCAACATTTTTCTTGCAAACTTTCAAGTCAATGAAATCAAATTTAAGACTTGCAAGACTGTTGAACAATTTATCCCTATCAGAAGTTAATTCTTGGAAATTTTTAATTAAATCATTCATCAAGGAAACAAGTTTAGTTTTAGAAAAAAAATGTAGTTTTTCTTTGAGTTCAAGTAAACTTACCTCAGAAGCATCATTTTCTTCCTCAATGTCTGAGTCTCCAAAAGCTATAAATGTTGTATCATCAACTTCATCATCATCATTATCAGAGTCAGATCCCCATGCAGCTATCATGGCATGTTCTTCCTTTTCTTTCCTCCTGGCCTTTTGTTCTTTTATAACTCTTTCCTTCCTCCATTCTATTTCTCAGAGAGGACATTCTCTGATCTGATGATCAATCTTTCCACACTTTTAACATCTATTTGGATTGTCATTTGAACGCTTCTTGCTACCTATTCCCTTCTTCTTCTTAAAAAACTTGCTGAAGTTTTTTGTTATGAAGGCAATTTATTCCTTATCCAGTTCAATCTCTTCATCACTATCAGAAGCCTTCAAGGCCAAGATTTTTTCAGAAGTCTTTTGTTCCTTAATTCCATCAACTTCTATTTCATAGGTTCTTAAATTCCCTGCTAGTTCATCCAAAGTCATACCGATGAGATCCTTATTTGCTTCCCTGATTGCAGTGACTTTAACATTCCATTTTGACTTTGGTAGCACCCTCAGAACCTTCTCTACTTGTTCTTCTTCAGTGATGACTTTTCCCAAGGAGGTTAACTCATTTGTTAGAGTAGTAAGTCTTATCATCATATCATGCAAGGATTCATTTTCCTTCATCTTAAACGCTTCATATTCAGTAAAAAGGAGAGAGATCCTGAATTTCCTTACCTGAGAAGTACCTTCATGGGCATTTACTAAGGCATCCCATATTTTCTTAGCAGTGGTACATGTAGATATTTTATTGTATTTAGCAGGTCCTAGACCACAGACTAGGATATTCTTTGCCTTAGAATTTTTCTTTAAAGCCAAAAGATCATCAGCAGTAAACTCACTCCTTATTTTCTTGACTTGCACACCATTTTCTGTCTTCATAGGGATAATAGGACCTTCAGTAATCCTATCCCATAATTCATAGTCTTTTCCTTGAATAAACATATCCATCCTGGCTTTCCACCAGATGAAATGAGTACCATCAAAGAGTGGGGGTCTAGTAGTGGATTGACCTTCACTGTGACTAGTAGGAGGTGCAGAATTCATCATAATGATTTGATCTTAGGTGTAAACCTTATTTAAGACAATCGGCTCTGATACCACTTGTTAGAGTATGATCCCTACTGATTGCCTATCTGTGGAACAAGTAAGTATACGTGGTTCACAGAAGTAAAAACTGAACACAGTAATTTTTACGTGGAAAACACCCAACTCAAAAAGGTGTAAAAAACCACGACCTGTACCTCTACATTATTTAACCCCAATCTTCACTATAACCTTGAGACTCAACAATCAACACAATTACAAGACTTCTTGTAAACAAGGAATTAAAAGTTCTAACTCCTATTACTACAAAAACACAAATCTTCCCAAGGTAAGTGTTCCCAAGTCTTCGAGTTCCTTAAGTTGAAGACGTGATTCCTAACTCAGCTCATAGAATATTGAGCCTAGAACAATTTACTCATTATAGCCTAGAACAATTTACTCATTACAACTCAAGAACCTTCCTATTACAAGCAGTCTAAAACATACTAAGTGAGAACTAGGTTCTTCTTCAAGGTGGTGAAGGATTTTGCTGATTGTTGATTTCTTATCAGGCTGATTGTTGATTTCTTATCAGTGCTTCATGATTATTTGAATGCATCTTATCGTCTATATATGCTCCCTCAGATGCAGTTATTTTTGTTCTTTACTTGTATCTTCTGTAGGACTCTTTCAAGTAACTAACTCCTTGTTGTAACCATCTTTCCTTCTTCTAAATTGAGTATGACTCTTTTGCTTTATCCTTCTTCCATGTAGACTTCTTGATCTACTCAAACTCTAACTGCTCCAATTATGTTCATATAGCCGTGTGAACATCCTTTGATTATCTATGTGTTGACAGCTTATGTAATAATTTTAGCATGTAATGATTTTAGCATGCACTCCATATATCCGAAGCATTTTCACTTGTATGGACCAGCTTGCACAACCTGTTTTATTCATCTGTCTATCATCAAAACTTCTCATGCCCTAACAATTCTGCTAATAATTATGACAAATAACAATTTACGTTGCTATATTTCAACTCTCTTGAACTTTAAATGTTCATCAAGTGCCTGTAAAATTAAAAGGCATAATACATAAATATGCCCTTTAACTTGGCTTCAACTTTCATCTATGCCCTCCCTATGGGTGGGCACATGTAGGTACTTAAACTTGTATATTTGAAGGAGAAAAAGAGAAATAGACATGAAGAAAGAGAGAAAAAATCTGAGAAGTAGCAGTAATCTACATTCATACAACATCCAGCAAAATATATAATACAAGTGGTTTGAAATGTCCCTCAAAACCTGGAAACATGTTTCCTAATGTTGTGCTGAAATTATAGACCACCACACACTACAACTACTTTCTAAAGACTTAGAACTTATAGCAAAATAATCTACAGATTATAATAAAATATCAAGACCAAGATGCCAAATTTACAGCAATTAGCATCACACAAAATCAGTACCCTTCATCACTCCTCCTTGATTCAAGTATTGTTGGTTACTGCTCCAAGCTTAGCTCTAAGAAGCTCAAATCTCTGTTTCTGTAATGCATTTGTAAAAATATCAGCTAGCTGATCTTCACCACAACAATGCAGAATCTGAACTTCATTCTCCCTTTCAGTTTCTTGAATGGAATGATATTTGATTTTATTGTGTTTACTCTTTCCATGAAAGACTGATTTTTTACCATAGCAACTGCAGACTTGTTATCACAAAGGATTTTTGTTGATTTTCTTGGCTGAAATGCCAAGTCGCTCAAAATCTTCTCAACCATAAGGCTTGATTAACAACACCTGAGGCAACAACTTACTCTGCTTTAGCAGTTGATTGAGCCACAGACCCCTGCTTCTTTGTGCACCAACAATGATACCTGATCCTAGAGTGAAACAATATCCAGAAGTGCTTTTCATGTCATCTTGTGACCCAACCCAGTCACTATCAGTGAACCCTTACAATTTCATAGGTGCAGTTCTTATATAGAACAAACCATAATCAATGGTGCCCCGAATGTACCTCAAAATTCATTTTGCCGCTTTGAGGTATATTTTAGTTGGTGAATGCATAAATCTTTACAACACACTTGTTATGTACATAATATCAGGCCTCGTGGCAGATAGATAGAATAGAGAATCAAGAAAACTTCTAAAAAAAGCATCAA
>NC_061116.1:216550279-216632071 GCF_002878395.1 Capsicum annuum | reverse complement strand
AGCGTATGAAGGAACTCCAATGCTACTGACCATGTACTTGAATGTTTTGTCGGTTCGTGACATGCCGAGTCTTCATCTTCATTACCTTTTTGCCAAGCAAATTCTTTATCTTAGTCGTTGCTTCAACTATCTCTTCTTGACTCAAATATTTCATAGACAAACCACGTTCTTTCTTTTCTTTTATGTAATCCCTTTAAGAAGGCATTCTGACCATAATTGAATCCAGTTGGTGGGCGAAAAACTCAAAACTCTTAATGTATATTTTTCCTCTTATCATATATTTTGAAACTCCTTATGAAATATATTTCGCTTTTTACTATATATTTTAAGAATCCTTAAGTATTAATTATCCTAATACCTCATGCTATATATTTTCCTCTTATCGTATACTTTAAGATTCCTTAATTTTTAAACTATGAATTCTTACATCATAAAAATAAATGACAATTACAATAAGATGATTGGACTTTATTTAGTTCTTACCCAGATTTTTCATAAAAAAATTTAGGAGTAATTTTTCTTTTGGTCTAAAGATTAATTTGACTCCCAAGTGTATTTTTTTTTTTAATTGCTCCCTCTGGTGTGTAATTAATTAGGGGAAAAAAAAAACCTTAACTAATATTCAACGTGGTGGAAATTTTAAAAAACCTATTACACTATCTTTAAATTAGGATAATAGTTGTACAAGGTAACAAAATGTTAAACATAAAAAATTACGTAATTACATAATCCTTCCTTATTGTCTCCATAATTTTTTTCAATCCTTATTTGCAATTAATATGCACCGCTATTCACCATGAGTTGTACATTTTTCTGGTACCAATTAACTAACATGATCAAACAACATTTCACTCCAATAATACAATTAGGATAAAAATTCTACAAAAATCGTTACACGAGAATAAATGTGATTCATATGGTTGATGATACTTCAAAGTTTGCTATTAAAAGAGGACTGTTCTTCAAGAGTCAACAACAACACAAGAAGATATTTGAAGATTAAGTCATTAAGATGCAAATCTTTTCCTAAAGTTTATAATCTAACCAACACCGTTTACACAAATAAAACAATAGTTATTGATAAGAATCCTAGTTTTATAACTAAATCAATACCTAAACAGAGAAGATTATTCGACTAAAACTCCTAAACACAGAAAAATTCAAGCTTGGAATTTCATATAACTCTGGCTTTAAATTTCTACTATTTTGACACTTATAGGATAAAATAATTGAACAACAACATCAAGATGCATAGTAAAAAGTGTTAACCTCAACTTCTGAGTGATTAATCAATTGACTCACATATAAGCCAAAAAAACAACGAAAAACTATTGAGAGGATAATTTCCTCCTAAATAAAAAATTTAGGTCAATCATCGAACTTTTGAAAATAATAAAACGTATATTAAATAAATTGATAGAAGTTATACCTCAAATATTCGTGTTCTTCTGAAGTTTAGAATTTGAATTGAATTAGAATCTAAATTGAAATTTTCAGTCTTTTGCGTATTCTTCTAAGCGAGGTCATAACCTAACAAACATAAATTATGATAACTAAAAAATATGAAACAATTAAACAAACATTAAGAATAGAAATTTAAAATATCACAAAGCAAAAACAAAATCACATATGTAGACTAACCGAAACAACGTTGTAGTGATCAACACATCAATTTTCAATAATATTCATACACACAAATAAAGAAGAAACGAATAGCATAAGCTAAATCCTATATCAATGACACATGTAAACATGCTAAACAAGATTCTGGAGTACTCCCTTCTTAAAGGTGCATTCGAAATTAGTATTTCACAAAAACGAGAACTTCTCTCGTGAGTGTATTTCTGTAGAATTTAGAAAATTTAGAATTCTAATTATGGTATATCTAGGATTTATATTTATTTCTTTTCATATATTTATTTTATATTTTTTTTTAATATTATGGTAGTCTTTAATATAATAAAATATTAATTGAAGAAAAAAAGTAAAAAAACGATTTAGAACATAGTGTTTTAATGAAGGATAAAAAATTTAAATCACTATTTTATAGGTTTTCACACTTTTAATATTATATATATATATGAGAGAGAGAGAAAGAGAGGCGTTTTTGCATTTATAGAAATTTTAAAACTTAGTAAGTGAGAATACACCGAGTATGATATTGTTATTGTTGTTAGTAATATTAAATGCATAGTAAATGTCTATATAAAAAATGACAATTCGATGCAAAATTTTCTTTCGAGGAATGGCCCACCACATGTATTGTATGCAGCGTAAATGTTTATATGACAAATATAAATAAAAATTTGACATGACAAAGTGAAAAAAAAAAACATTTATTTGTGGTAGATTGAATAAGAATAACTTTACGTAACATGCACTAACATATATTCTAGATATAAATTCCTAACTTTGTCCCCTCTGATTTCTTTGATGATGCTCAATATTCCTTGCGTATGTGTGACTATTTCTCTGCCTAAAATTCCTATGGCAATATGAACTGACGAAAAATAACATTTAAATTATAACGAATAAGTCTCGAAATGCATGTAACTAGTCGATCAGTTTGAATTTCGTGGTCGCTGTTGCGACTTTCCTATAAATTCCCGGTCTTGTTTATTAGAAGAAAAATCAATCGACGAGAAGAGATATTTTGGGTGATGTACGATCATCAACGCATGGAAGCAGTACGATCATCAAAGCGTGTTAGTGGCCACCAAGCGGGAAATCAGAAAAAAAAAACATGCACTGAAGAAATATATGCGCTCTAACGTACAATCAAGAAGAAGACAATTAATCTAATATACATGAAAACACCAACCACACCTCGAAGAGGGGAAAAAAAAAAATCCTATGAAGATTAAAAACAAACATCCCCCCACCCAGAAAGAAAAACTACCTACGCTAGATGCATGTATTTATAATTTTTCACACGCGATTAATTTTACACTAAAAACTGGAGTTTTATTTCAAGCTGTCGATCAATATTCTTGTATCAACGATCATTGAGAACCTCCGTAGCGAGAGCTTAGCACATCAAACTATCTACCATTTATTTATTGAGACGCCATTGATTGAAGAAGTTTTTGTGCAGCAGAAAGCTGTTCCACTAAATCAATAACACGAGCCCTATAAGCCCGAGCTTGATCAACAGCTTCCGCCTCGAATTCACCTAGCTGAGAACAAAGGCGTTCCTCCGCCTCTTCCGCCACCTTCAATCTCTTCCATGTTTTTTCTAGTTCTTCTTTCATTTTCTCTTCTCTTTCTACTCTCTTTTTCAATTCCTTCTCTAGCTCTTCGTTTCTTTTTCGAAGCACCTCCGCCTCTGGTGTGGCGGAGACTTCGCCGTGCTGGTGGTGGTGGTGGTGGTGGGGTTTTGATTGGGCCCAAAAGGGCAGTGCTATAGTCGGAGCCATTAATTTAGATTTTGTTAAAATATGGTTTGGTTTAGTTTTAGTTTTGTGGTTTTTGAGTAATGGAAAAACATGTTGAGTTAGGAGGAGGTTTTATACACACATACAGGGTGTATGTAGGTTCAATGAATCTAGACACACTTGAAATTCTGTTTTTTTCGTTTTATCATGTATGAACGTTATCTAAAGATCTGAATTAATTTGAATTCATATCAAAATTCATTTGTAAAGAAAACGATCTCTAGATTTTTTTATGACTCAAAACTCAAGAAAATTTAATTAAAATGAAGAGGTCTTATATCTTAAAATTTAAAAGAAATTTACTTGTTGACTATTTGATTAATCTGATAGGTTAATCAAAGATTTATACGTACCGATCATATGAAATTAACTCTCACTTTAAATTAATCAAAAATTATTTTAAAATCTATAAATTTTAAATTTTAATACAAAAAGTTCATTGTCCTTGACGACTACACGTTAGGCATCACCCAACAACTCATTACTTTTTGTCCAAAATGCATGGGTCATTGGACACGTGAATAGTGACAAAATGCATGCTCTTCTTTCCGACTTACATGTATAAAGTTAAAAAGAAAAAGGAAATAATTAGCACATAGCTAAAGTTTATTTAGAATTGGAATCTTAAACATATCGTAATAATTTTATAATTATGCTGAGATAGATACGTACGAAATACTCATATATTGTGTTAAAATTATAAATATTCATAAATATACCATGATTGTTGATTGTTCTATATCATGTAATTACTTATGTGTTATGTTAAATTAATTGTTACTCCATTTATGATAACAACATAAATTTAAAGTGTTCAAATTCCTTCATACAAAGGGACAGAAAACACACATTCACTTAATTAAAAAGTTAAGCTATGTTTAGTTAAATACCACAGGGATTAAAATTAAAATTATTAGTAATTGATGAACCAAAAGTGCTATTAACTCAAGAAATGTTTTTTTAATAAAAAAAAAAATGTTTATAATCTTAAGTGCTTCGTGATGTTCTACATAATTGAGTTAAAATTAGTACACAAAACTTAAATCATTTGTAATTATATGGAAATTTCACAGGATGTAACTTCCAAAATAATGCACTCTAGAGTGGTTTGGCCATATTAGACCATTACAATACAAATTAGTTAATATTTCCTTAAGGAAAAAACACTTACCTGCCATATTATTATACCAAATCATATTAGTTAGTGAGTCATAGTTAATTGTGCTATATTAAGATAAAAATATAACTTAATATTGTTAACTGATAGACGAATGGGTAATAGACATGTTAGTTATTAATTTGATATAAATATTAATTAACGTAAATGATTTTTTCTAAACAAATATCGCCATATTATATGCATTGATTTATTAATGACAGACAAAACAATCATATTAATTAGTGAGTCATACCCCCTCCGTTTTAATTGATCTTTATTGACTTGACATTTTCCTTAAGAAAATATTTAATAGAGGTTTATTTTATTAAAGTAATTCTATTAACTATGCATTGAAAATATAAATTTAAATATATACATTTTACATAGTCATTTAATGATAGGAGTATGTATTAAAAACACAATAAACTTTTCTTGATTATCAAACTTGGACAACTAAAATAAAATAAATATTTTTAGTAAAAGGGCCAATTAATATGAAACGGAGGGAGTAGTTAATTGTTCTATATTAAGATAGAAATATAACTTAATATTATTAAGTGATAGACGAATGGGTAATAGACATGTTAATTATTAATTTGATATAAATACTAATTAATGTAAATATCTTTTTCTAACAAATATCTCCACATTACGTATGCATTGATTTATTAATGACAGCCAAAACCCACGTGGACCGGAAGTATCAAACAGCAGATTCCGAAAGTTTGTCGAACTTCCATAATTAATGGAGTAAATAAATAAACAATAAACAAAGAGATGTATGTCATTGGAAAATTACGTCTCACCTAAAGTTTACGGGAAAATATTTTGATATTATTAGGAAATATATTTTGTTTAATTGGGTTTGAAGTTTGAAGCATGCTAGATAACATTTTATCGGCCTTCATACTAATCTTCTGAGTAAAAATTACATAAATCTCAATCAAGACTGTCTTTAATTATTCTATATTTCTACTCTTTATTAAGTTACAAATAACTCCTTATTTTTAATTATTCTATATTTCTACTCTTTATTAAATTATAAATAACTCCTTACTTTGCTATTTTTTAATACATAATTAGCATCTGAATACATAATAATTTTAATGTTGAGATACAAAATTTGAACGTAAGAATGTAACGGTTAATTACTCTATTTTTGTTTGGATATACAATTAGCATCCGGACACATAATTTTAAAGTTGAGATTTGAGATTCATAATTTTGATTATTGAGATATATTCATTTCTGAAACTGTTTGGTCGAGATACATAATTAAAATTATGTATCCAAAAATTTATGAGTTTATGGATGTATCCGATTATTTCTTTTAAAAACAATGGGATTGGGGTAATTAATATAAAGGAGAGGAATTTTATGTAGTTTAGTAAAGATAAGTTATGGTGTTATGTAATTTTTCTCAATATAAATGCTATGGACTAAAACACCTCCATAGATTGGGCTTCGCTTGTTAGTTGGGATACCATGTCCAACTGGTACTATTAACCAACCATATTTTGAAGAAACAGTCTAATGCACTGTAACTTTCGCTATGAATAGAATTTGGAAAAGAGGTGATTACAAAAGTCTATTGCACGAAGCCGTATTTTGCATTTATGCGAGAGGCTGTTTTTACGATTTGAACCCATCATGACCTCCTGATCACATGACAACAACTTTGTCAGTTAATTCAAGCTCCCCTTCTAACCAACTAGATTTTCAGTCATGATGATATTCAATAGTTGTAGACAGATAATTTTGTCCTTCCCCGAAAGCATTTTTTACTGTTTACCCCATCTTACCACGTATCCTAATCGCGTGGTAAATTTTCCACAAAAAATAAAATAAAATAAATAACCACCTCATCATTTTATTTATTTATTTATTTATTTTTATCTTTATCCCATTTAATAAATCTTAACAAATTTTACATTGTTTTAATCCTATCCTTACAACCTCTCCAATTAAAAGCGGACACCTCACCACCCCACACCCCTATATCCACGTGACCCTCTTTCCCTTCACATTTTAATTCCCCTCTAACAGAATAAAGCAGAAGACTCTTCCATTTTCCATTATATACACGGGAGCCCCACAACAATAGAGAGAGACCATCTTCTTCTACACAAAACAGACCCACTTCATCATCAACGCCATCTCACACACTCACCATTTCCATATATAGAATACACACAGGGAGATACATACGATTACATTCCAAAGAAAAGGGATTCTTCATTCATCTTCTATTTTCCATTCCAGTGAGGGGGACAATTTTTTTATTTTTCACTTAATATACATACACTATACACACAGTGAGCTGGAGAAAAAAATTCCATTGAAAAAAATATACATACACTATACACACAGTGAGCTGGAGAAAAAAATTCCATTGAAGATTACACTCTCACGCATAGCTTGCACACACATACGCACGAAAAAAAAAAAAGATCGAGTGAGTTGGACGGAGAGATCGAGAGATTCAAGCTCCATTTCGACCAATTCTATTGAACCCGTCACCGACAAACAGTGATTGAACACCCTTCTCCACCGCTGTTACTGTTCTGGCAGTGGAAGTCCTTGTCCGGGGAACACGGTCAATTGGGTTTTCCTTGGCTGCATCGAGTGGTGCGAGATAGAGTTGAGGGTCGAGTTTGGCTGTTTATTGAGGTTCGATTTTGAGGTCTTCGGTCTGGACTCTATTTAATTGAATAACACAGTTTGAAAGCCCCAATTTAAGGTCTAATTCTTCATCTCTTCTCTTTATTTTTATGACGTGATTTGGTGATTATGTGTTGGATTATTACAATTGTTTGATTTTGTCGATGTTATGATTATGTGCTTGATGATGTCATTTCGATGATATGGGGAGCAAATTTGAGTAATTTTGATGATGTGATTGATAAAAATGAAATTGGGGGCGAGAATCGAAAAATTGATAAAGTGAATATTATGGTATTTTGATTCATTGTTAATGTTGATCGTGATATATCGTCGAGCGGGTAGGCAAATAGTAGGTTCGGGTAGGCAAATTTAGAATTGGTGGATCGTTGGAATGTTTGGAATATTTGTTGAATGTTTTGTTTAACGTATTTGAAAAGTGTATTCATTTAGTCGGGAAATGCCCCGAGGTTATTTGTATTTACTCATGGGGAATGCCAGGAAGAATTTTGTACGCGAAGGATGTTCGTGATCAAGGCCCGAGGCATCGGGTAAAGCACGGGAGCGTAGTTTAGGACTAGTGTAGGTTAGCGTAGATTTATATTTTCGCATTTTTTATTTTGGACTGTATAATTGAATTGAACATTATTATTTTGATCTTGGATTGTTGTTTGATGTGTTTGTGGCTTGTTTTATGTCTTTGTGTGGTTTATACATTCATAATGTCAAATTAGTCGATATGCTCCACCAAGTGACCGTGGTCAAACCACAGGATCGAGGGGTGCCTAACACCTTTCCCTCGGTCAACAGAATTCCTTAGCCGAAATCTCTACCCGCAAATCAGTCTTAAAGAGTCAAATCATTTTGAAAAGGATTTTCCAAAGGTGACTTGGCACACTGGATTATGCCAAGTGGCGACTATGAATTTTGAATGTAAAAAAAATAATCCTTTTTCGAAAAAAATCTTTATTTTGTCACTTTAATAATAAAACCCCTTCAAAACTTTACATTAATCTTTTTTGGGGAGTTAAAAAAGGAGTGTGACAGCTCTGGCGACTCTGCTGGGGACTTTTCAGAATTCGAGCTTATTTCTTTGAGTTGTATCGGCTTAGTTTGACATTATGAGTGTATAGACATTGTTTGTGTTATTGTTTGTATTTATTTTATCATTATTGGATGTTTACGTGTTCTTTGTTTACAGTTTTTTCTTATGTGTTACCGCTTTATATCTGGCATCATGTGCATAACCCGAGTCAATTCTTTCTGCAACAAGTACCTAGTACATGCTGTGTACACGACCTCGAGTTGAGTCACCCTTATTTTAGGAGGAGGAGCCATCGGCTGGTATGGAGTGGGTGGAAAGTTAAAGCAGCCACTATCGACCATACGCTCCCCCGAACAGCCTTATTAGTGAACCCCAGCGTAGGTCAGCCTTTAGGTCATATTTATCTGCATCACATTGAGACCTAGCGGGACCCACTTGGTCCTTTGTAGGAGACTCACCTCTAAAGCATCCCTACGTGCTAAATGTTGCATTTTTTTATTAAGATAATGGGGCCGTTTGACAGACTGATTTGGACAAAAGCATGTGTTAGAAGTAAAGTGTGTAGGCAAGAAATTGTGAATAAGAAATAGGAAAAAAAGAAGTAAAAAAAAAAGAGAGTTTCGTAGTTTTTATTTAGAGTTCTTTATGGTTTTTATTCTTCACAGTTCAAAAATTCAAGAAAGATTTGTTTTACCTTTCGCACTCATTTTCTCAAAAACATCAAAAAGATTTTCCTTTTATTCCTTTACCATGCATTCATAATTCAAAAATTTTTAAAAGATTTCTTTCAAATAGGAGCTTTTTATAAAAGGAAAATTCAAAAAAAGATGGTAGAAGCTTTGTACATTCCATAAAATGAAAATATCAAAAAAGATTTTCCTTTCATAGTTGTTGGCGTCATTCTTATGTGAAGTGTCAAATTGAAAACTAAAAAAAAAATATTTATTTGTCTGTCTTGGTTGTCTCTCTTATGCCGTGGTTCAGTAGTGGTTCATTATTATCATTAATTGTCCAATCTGGACGAACTACGCACCCCTGATTCACCTCTTTCGGGAGTGAGATATGTAGGCAGCCTATTTATGGTTCGGGGATCTTATTTGAAAAATTCAAAAAGATTTTCTTCACTCTATATTAGAGTAGGTGTCATATACTTCTTTAAAAGAAAACTGCAAAAAAAAATTTTCTTTAATAGTTTTAATTTTCATTTTCATATGAAATTCAAAATTGAAAACCCAAAAATATTTTCTTTGGTAATCATAGGTTTCATTTTGTATAGAAATATGAAAAAAAAATTCAAAAAAAAATTTCTTCACTCTTTATTTAGAGTAGGTGTCATATGCATCTCTAAAAGAAAACCACAAAAGATTTTCCTTTTATAGTTTCAAATTTTCATTTTTGTATGAAATGCAAAATTGAAAACCCAAAAGATTTTCTTTGGTAATCACAGATTTCATTTTGTATAGGGATCTTAAAGCTGAAAAAATTCAAAAAGTTTTTCGTCAATTTTTTGGGGAAATTGTTATTTTCTTTTCTTCTTAAAATTTCAAGGAAAAAAAAAAGAAAAATGAGTTTAATTGACCATTTTGGCAAGGCTTCACGAACTATGCACACCTGATTTTCCTCTCTCGGGAGTGAGATACGTAGGCGTCCTTCTTGGGTTCGGTGATCTTTTCCAAAAAAACAGAAGGAAAAAAGAGGTTTTGAAAAAGTGTTGAACTCTAACACATTTGTTGTTTTTTGTTGAGTCGGTTTAAGATGGTTGGTTTGTGGCATTCTAGCTGGTCCTTCACATCACACCAAATTCAAAGGGTTAGTTGTGTCCAACAAAGATATAGAGAGAGACATCATGGATCAAACAAAGAATCAGAAAAATGAGAGTTTGAAGCAAGAGATTAGGAGGCTAAGACAACAAATGATAGACATGCATCGAGCTTGGGCCAGTGGGTTGCCTCCTCCTCCATTTTCCTTTATTGATCCTACAAATACCTCGAGTTTTCCACCAAAATCTCAAAGTCAGTTTTCTACTGTTGTTGATGCACCGCAACATGACTCAGAATTCATTCCAAGCCAAAAGCATCTCAATACTTCCACCACTTTTCCTCTAGCTCCTCAGCATAAGCCTGCTACATTCACAACATCACATGTCGTCTGTGATCTTGTTGCTCAATCTTCTACTAGGACTTTCACACTAGCTCACCTAACGGTTGTGCATCCCCATGCTACTAGTGAACCTATATTCAATACTCTTGGTGATCATTGTTATACTCCTGAACCTGCTTTTAAGTTAACTGGACCACCAAAATTTCTTAACCAGAAGTCTCGTGTGCCAGAAGAGTCGGAGAAAATGGTTGAAAAAATGAAGAGTACAGAAAATGCTATGAAAAATTCTCTAGGACCTGCGGGTAAAGAAGATGTTTCATACAAAAACTGGGGCATGCCTTCAAGTGCTAACCTTCCTCCAATTTTTAAGATGTCGAAATTTGAGGAGCAAGATGGACATGAGGAATCCATGAAATATTTGGGACAATATTGCAATCAATTTAGGGAACCTGGAGGGAAGAAGAATGAGAAAGATAACACTGCTATTGTAGTTGGAGAACGGGCACATCTAAGAAGACGACGTCGCCGTTGCCATCAGTCTCAAGCCCAAGTTCATACCTAAGATCTCCATAATCACTCCCAAAATCCATTATACTCTATTTCCCCACCTCCATATCTAGTATACTGCACACAACCATATGTTCAAATCCCTCCTTACCCACAATGGCGCGCACCAACTCCTCAAAGTCATCCTCCAATTCCACAAACATACCAAAGCCCTTCTAGGCCCGATGTTCGATCCAAGTTAAACAATGAAATGAGTCAGAAATTGAGGGATAGTTTCACAACAATTGAAGAGTTGTATGCTAATTTATTTTAGAGATTGGCATAACGAGGCATGATCACTTCTCTCCTCGGGTATACTTTTGACCCACATTCAAGAAGTTTTGATCCAATGTACGATATGCATATCATTCTGATGTTCAGGGTCACAGTATTGAGGATTGTCGTGCTTTGAAAAGAGAAATAGAAATGATGATTCAAGAAAAATTGATTGTGGTGCAAAACATTGGCACCTCAACCGTCCCACAGAATTCTTTGCCAGCATATGGTACTGCACAACATGTGGGAAGCAATGAGTTAAACACGAGGACCCATAACTTATTTGTTGAAGGAAATGTGTCTGATCGTGGTAGAAGTTCTAGTCATGCTGATATCCAAACCAGTGGCTAAGTTATCAGGTTGAGCAATTGAGAAGTCACCCCTCTTCCAACTAGGAAGAGGTCTGGTAGTTTGTTTTGTTTTCTTTTTTCTGTTTTCCAAATTATTTCAGGGTTGTAGTTCGGGATCTATCTTATTTTGTTTCTCCGTCGTCTTTGCTTAAAACCTTCTATCTTTCCTTTCAATGATATGTGGTGTCCCTTGTTTATTTTGTCTTATTTTAAGTTGTTTGTTCGTTTGCTTTACACAATGTATTTTATGTTGATTCTAGTGTTATGACATGCCTGCGGAATTTTTAGCCATATCTTGAAATTCAATTTAATCATGAAGAATTGAATCAGAGAGTTAAAGTTAGGAAAAGAGAGCATCTGAGAAAATAAGTAGAGTGCTGAGACATTTGGTGACAAGTTGAAGCCTTTTTTGAAAATTAAGACAATTATTTTAAGAGTCATAAGAATAACTTGGTCATCAATTGAAAGACATGTCTCAATTAGGTCAAACAGTGGCTACATGATCTTATATCAATAGGAACAGGAAGAAAATCAATTCCACAAAAGCATGAGTCATTCAATGTGAGGGATGTACAACAAAGGTGGAGTTGTATGTTTGACAAATATAGAAGAAAGAAGTGGCATACATACTCAATTAAAGTTTGTGTTGTTAAAGTGTCACAAATGATCTTAATCTTTCATTTCATATTGCATGATGTGTATTGGCATTTTCAAGGATTGATATGACGAAGGCATTTTATTCTGTTATTCAAAGATTGTGTCATCCTTTGTTTATCCTATTTGAGCCTTTGTTTTATCTTCTTTCATACACCTCTTTTGGAATCAAGTAGAGTTAGCAAATCTCAAAAGAAAGGTGTCGAGCCAAATAATAGAGTCAGGAAAGTTTCAAAAAGAAAAAAGAGACAAAATGTGTCAAAAAAAAAAAGAACAGAAAAGAGTGTCAATAAAAGAAAAAGAATCAAAAGTCTAAATCATGCAAAATAAACTGTCAAAACTACGTGTGACATGATTCTCCTCTCTCAGGGGTGAGATACGTAGGCTGCCCTACTCTGGGCTCGGTCCAACTAAATAAACAATTTAGAATTGCTCAGTCAAAAGAAACTGGGGCATGAGTTAATCCTCATTGTTTGAGTCGATTCCAAAAGTTGTAAGTCCTACCCTACTTTAAGTGTCGTTTGGGCCCCATTTTATCCTTTCTTTCTAACCCTATCCAAAAGCCAATTTACAATCAAAGAAAGACCTTCAGATCAATCTTTGAGAATGTTAAGGCTAAGCATGCAATAGATGAGATGAAGCATTTGAGAACTACTTGTCTTCCTCAGCATAAGAAATCAAGAGAGAGAAAAAAAGGAGAGATTTTTATTGGTGAAAGCCCTCACGGACACCATAAGGCGATGGTAAGTTGATAGAAATAAAAATGAGAGTCTTATCTGTGAAAATTTATACGGACACCGTAAAACCCTCACGAACACCATGAGGTAATGGGGAGTTTAGAGAAAGAAAGAGGTTTGTTGGCGAAAAACCTTCAAGGCGCCACTAGCTGAATGAGGTGTTTCAAGGTCATTAACTCAACAACAACTGGTAGAAAGTGTGGATGGAAAGACCAGGCGGATTAATCCAAAATGCAGGTCATAATCATTAGAATTGGCTGTCACTTTTATATAAATTTTTGCTTTTTTGGTTTCAAAAGGGGACATTCATTGTCTTTTCTTTGACATTCATTGTCTTTTCTTTCTTCTCTTTATTTTTATTTTATTTTTCTTGAGTCAGTTATCCAAATAAAAATCATTTTCATTTTTCTCTTGTCTTTGAGTCAAGTTCATGTCAAAACAAGTGAGAAAATATTTCAAAATTGGCTACCAGCTCCTTCAATTGCATAAAGCAAGACAAAAGGCCAACACATGAAAGAGACATGATTGTGAGCTGGAGTAAGACATGCAAAAAGTTTTGTCAGCAGATAAGTCTAGGAACTCATGGAAATACCAAGGTTCAAAGGGGTTATCTGAGGAGCATGGCAAAGCAGAGATACTGTGTTTGCTTCAGAGTCACTCTTAATTATCTGAGTTTGAGTCAATGAAGCAGTAAGTCAATGGCATATGCTGAGGGTTAGAAGCAAGGTTAAATGGGACAAGGGCAAGAGTGATCACCGCGAAAGCTAAAGCCATAAACCAGCCACCATGTTTTAAACTCACAAGTTTTCTTTGATGAAACATTTAACATATTACATTCAAAGCAAGGACTTTAAAGCGCAAATATTAAGGGCTGCAATGCCTCACTTTCATAAATGCAGGAAACAATGCTGCTGCACAGGTTTAATAGTCAAATCACGGTAAAATTCACCATTCTATATCCCTTGGAGACACACTTTCTTTTCCAGGGATTTCAGTTTTCATTTGTTAGGTGATACACTTCTTAAATTGAACCTTTACTCCTAGAAGACGTACCTTTTAGTCGAGTCATTTCCTTTGATTCTTATAAGACGTACCTTTTAGCCGAGTCATTTCCCTTAACCCCTAGAAGACATATCTTTTATTCGAGTCATTCCCTTTGATTCCTATAAGACGTACCTTTTAGTCGAGTCATTTTCTTTGATTCCTATAAGAAGTACCTTTTAGTCGAGTAATTTTTCTTTGATTCCTATAAGACGTATCTTTTAGTCGAGTTAATTCCCTCTGATTCCTATTATATGTACCTTTTAGTTGAGTCATTTACTTTGATTCCTATAAGACGTACCTTTTAGTCGAATCATTTCCTTTGATTCCTATAAGACGTACCTTTTAGTCGAGTCAATCCTCTGGATTCCTATAAGACGTACCTTTTAGTCGATTCATTTCCCTTTGATTCCTATAAGACGTACCTTTTAGTTGAGTCATTTCCTTTGATTCCTATAAGACGTATCTTTTAGTCGAGTCATCTCCCTTGATTCCTATAAGACGTACCTTTTAGTCGAGTCAATTCCTTTCATTCCTATAAGACGTACCTTTTAGTCGAGTCATCTCCCTTGATTCCTATGAGACGTATCTTTTAGTTGAGTCATTCCCCTTGATTCCTAGAAAATGCACTGTCTAATCAAATCATCGCAACATACAAATAGTATTGAATGGATGTGCCTTTCACAAAAGTCCTTTAATAATAAACTGGGGTAAAATTTAATTCTTGTGCTTGGAACTTCACTTTTCTGGCAAATAAAATCTCTTCATAATAATCTTTGTTCGGGATAATTTTCTTTTTAGTTTTGATGTTATTTCAGGAGCCCGCCTGAAGAAAAGGGAGAATAAATGAAAAGTCAAGCAACATAGTGAAGAAATTGAAAGTCAACAGATTGAAAAATAGCAAATCAGAAACCAGCCTGAAGAACAGGGTGAAGAAATTGAAAACCAAGTAACAAGTGATGAAATTGCAAGTCAGGAGTCCACCTGAAGAACAATGTGAATAAATTGCAGGTCAGGAGCCCGCCTGAAGAATAGAGTGATGAAACTCAAGTCAAAAGTCCAAAAGAAGCTGCATAGATAGGATTTTTGTAATTTCATTTATGTTTAACTTGTAATTTTTATTTTGATGTAATGATAGAGCCGCGGACCAGAACCTCGATGGAACCTCACTCGACTCTCCAATTCAGTATAGTCCATTTTTCTTTCCAATCCTTTGAGATACCCGTGACTTGATTCCCTTATAACGTGGGGTAGGTAGGATGTCCTAAATCAAGACTTGGTCTCCCTCTTTCCTTCTGTTTCATTCTTTTTGAATAAAGCTCGGGATAAAATTCTGTCTCGTTGTCTACTTCTTTATGTGAAAACACTTTGTATTTACATGCAAAGAGGGGTATGATGTAGACACGTAATTTTATCCCTCCCCGAAAGCATTTTTTATCATTTACCCCATCTTACCACGTATCCTATCTGCGCGGTAAACTTTCTACAAAAAAAAAATAACCACCTCATCATTTTATTTATTTATTTATTTATTTTTATCTTTATCCCATTTAACAAATCTTAACAAATTTTACATTGTTTTAATTTTATCCAAAAAACCTCTCCAATTAAAAGCGGAAACCTCACCACCCCACACCCCTATATCCACGTGGCCCTCTTTCCTTTTACATTTTAATTCTCCTCTAACATAATAAAGCAGAAGACTCTTCCATTTTCTATTATATATAGAGAGAAACCATCTTCTTCTACACAAAATAGACCCACTTCATCATCAACACTATCTCACACACTCACCATTTTCATATATAGAATACACACAGGGAGATACCTACAACTACATTCCAAAGAAAGGGGATTCTTCATTCATCTTCTATTTTCCATTCCAGTGAGGGGGACCATTTTCTTATTTTTCACTTAATATACATACACTATATACACAGTGAGCTGAAAAAAAATTCCATTGGAGATTACACTCTCACGTACAGCTTGCACACACATACACACAAAAAAAAAGAGATCGAGTGGGTTGGCTGGAGAGATCGAGAGATTCGAGCTCTATTTTGACCGAATTCTATTGAACCCAGCACCGGCAAACAGTGATTGAACACCCTTCTCCACCGCTGTTACTGTTCCGGCGGTAGATGTCCTTGTCCGACGAACACTGTCAATTGAGTTTTCCTTGGCTGTGTCGAGTGGTGCGAGACAGAGTTGAGGGTCGAGTTTGACTATTTATTGAGGTTCGATTTTGAGGTCTTCGGTGTGGACTTTGTTTAATTGAATAACACAGTTTGAAAGCCCCAATTTCAGGTCTAATTCTTCATCTCTTCTCTTTATTTTTATGACGTGATTTAGTGATTATGTGTTGGATAATTACGATTGTTTGATTTTGTTGATGTTATGATTATGTGCTTGACGATGTCATTTCGATGATATGAGGAGCAAATTTGAGTAATTTTGATGATGTGATTGATAAAAATGAAATTGGGGGCGAGAATCAAAAAATTGATAAAGTGAATATTATGGTATTTTAATTCATTGTTAATGTTGATCGTGATATATCGTCGAGCGGGTAGGCAAACAGTAGGCTCGGGTAGGCAAATTTAGAATTGGTGGATCGTTGGAATGTTTGGAATATTTGTTGAATGTTTTATTTAACGTATTTGAAAAGTGTATTCATTTAGTCGGGGAATGCCCCAAGGTTATTTGTATTTACTCATGGGGAATGCCCGAACGAATTTTGTACGCGAAGGATGTCCGTGATCAAGGCCCGAGGCATCGGGTAAAGCATGGGAGCGTAGTTTAGGACTAGTGTAGGTTAGCGTAAGTTTATATTTTTGCATTTTTTATTTTGGACTGTATAATTGAATTGAACACTATTATTTTGATCTTGGATTGTTGTTTGATGTGTTTGTGGCTTATTTTATGTCTTTGTGTGGTTTATACATTCATAATGTCAAATTAGTCGATATGTTCCACCAAGCGATCGTGGTCAAACCACGGGATCGAGGGGTGCCTAACACCTTCCCCTCGGTCAACAAAATTTCTTAGCCGGAATCTCTGTTCGCAAATCAGTCTTAAAGAGTCAAATCATTTTGAAAAGAATTTTTCAAAGGTGACTTGGCACACCGGATTATGCCAAGTGGCGACTCTGAGTTTTGAATGTAAAAAAAATAATCCTTTTTCTAAAAAAATCTTTATTTTGTCATTTTAATAATAAAACTCTTTCGAAACTTTAAATTAATCTTTTTTTTGGGAGTTAAAAAAGGGGTGTGACAACAGTAAACACTCAACATATTAATATGCAGGATGTTAGATGTTAGGACTCAAGCGTAAGGAAAGATGCTAGATAAGACTGATACAATATATCCTTGTGGTTTGACTTCTTCTTTATACCTCATGCATAGCGAGAGTTTTAGCGCATTGTATCGAGCTATCCTTGTTATGGACGATTTATGATTATGGAGAATTCTCCGTTTATGCCCATCTGAACAACTATGATTTTCATCTAATAAAGAGCCATATGGTGAGTGTACTCTTTAACTTATGGGCCTATGTTTGTTTGGTTGAACCAAGTCTTGCAGGCCCATATGCTGATTTTCAAAAAACAGCTATACTTGTTTTTTATGGCACCATTTGAAACATAGTCCAACTTTAAAATATCATTAAAACTTAAATCAATACTGGCGAACTTTTGACAATGCTCTGCTTCTCCAAGACTCCACTACTGCTGCTTCTTGTTTTCTTTGCAACTTCACATATAATTTCCTGCCATCTCAAAGATTCAGTATCCCGTAATTTTCGAAATGCGGAGGGGTTGACTGCTTTTCTAGTTCTAATCGAGTAAGCTCAACCACAATTAATAACAAAAAAGTCGGTGTGGTCCTAGGCATACATCCAATTAAGCTTAAGACCTTAAGTTTGAATTTAAACTGCATTCAAGCATAAGTATGAAATTGCGCTTTGACATGAGTAAAGGTCTAAAAGTCAGAAACTTCAAACTCATGATTTCAACTTTAGATCAATATATTTGAAGTTGATTTTGAGAGGGATAAACTTCACAGTATAATTGTGTCAATCTCAGGCATTCTTTATGGTTATTAATGCACTTGCCTCGTTGGTAACTTAGAAATTCATCATTATTTAAAGTGTCAAGATTACCATATTATATCTTCATCAATATCAAGTGCAAATATTCCCAAAAAATTGATTGATTAATATTGAACCAAGTGGAATCAAGATCATCCAATGTAATTTTTCTTTGGCATAGTGGCATTGGCACTATTAGTAAGAGTAAATAAACTGACCTTTTGGGATTAGTACGAGGATTTAAAATGCAGCCAATTGCTATGTTCCTTGAAGCTACAAAAAAAAAAAAAAATGATTTTTGATTTTCATTCTAACTTTTTACTATGAGGTTTGTCTGTTAGCGGATTAAATTATTTTTAGATTATAATTTTCAAGTTATAATTTTTCGATTAATTTATCCTACTATTTAAAAAGTACGATTAAATAATTTTAAGTTTGACAGGATAAGAAGAATATTCAAAATTAAGTTTGGAATAAAATTTATACAATAAACTTAATCATAGATATCCAACTTATCGCGCGTATCAACCACACTTTATTACTATCATCTTTTCAGATAAACACTTTTTTCTTTTAGAATCAATGTATATAAATTTTAATCAATAATTCAAAACTAAGTTTTTTAATCATATTAAATGCCAAATCTTCTCTCATAATTTGCTCGTATTAAGTTTTTTAAGCGCTTATAAACACTTAATTTTAGGCTAAAATAATAATAATAATAAAAAAGAAGAAGCTAAAAGTCAATTCAAATTAACATTAAATTGCTCTAATAGTATAATTTAACTTAGAAAAAATCTAAATGTATTTTATTTTTTAATTGTTTTAATAGTGATAAAAATGTAAATTTAATTCCTTTTATTAGTAGTTGTCCATACCCCATATATGTGGTGTGTTTCTACTCTCCCTAGCAAGGGCCAGTCTTGGCACTGTACACAATCTCTCTGTTTCTCTCTCTTCCGTTTGCTTTGATATTATCTCCCATTCTCTATTTTCTCCCTTTCCTTTAATCGTTGCTGCTCTCAAGTAAGTCCATTTTTTCTCTAATTCATCTGTTATAGTTGCACTAAACCTCTCGATTAATCGTCTAATCATTTAAATTATACTATCAGTTTTAATTTATTAAAGTTATTGTTTATATGTGTAAATTTCGCATATCAATATATTTATTTATGATTATTCCTTAGAACATCTATTGATATTTGACGAGGTTGTTTTTTTTTTTTTTTTTTTTCTTTTTAATGTGATAAAATCTGTTCAAGATGTTGTCTTTTTCGATCCTTTGAGTCGGTGTCTGTTTTTACATGTGTGAACATCATCAACAACTACTATGGGTTCAGTTGCGGAAGTGAGCACATGAAAAAGTGGAAGGGGGGTTTAACATCTATTATTTTGATTATGTATAAAATAGTCTAATTTTTTGCTATGAACCCCTCTGTCCTACCTGGCTACGTACCTGTTTGGGTCACGGTTGGATTTGTTTGGGGGAGTTGTACATAGATTTTATTTGATTTTTTAATATATTTTTCAGGTGTATATGCACTTTTATAGTACCTAGATGAAGGATCAAATCGCCAGTTGGTTATCTGTTTCTGTTTTGTGTATGGATTATTTGGAAGTTATAATGTACAGGACCAAGTTGTACATGGTTGAGGACGAATGATAGTGGTGGCATCTGTTTGAAAGACAGAAATGGATTTTCAGAGTAACCCACAGGGTGAACATGGAAGATTTGAGCAAATACTTGCTCAATTTCTTCTGAAAAGCTTGCATATTATTTTGGACTCAAGGGTTCCTTCGATACGACCTTATGGTGAGATTGGAGAAGTGAAGAAGAGTGACAAGTGGTTCAATTTGGTGTTGGGAGATCGTCCTGTTGTTCTTGATAACTTGAATTTGTTGCACAGAAATTTGATGGAACCAATAATAATAGATATAATACTCGTTCAAGATAAGCCTAGTACTTTATCTAAGCACAATTCAGGCACAACATTTGCAGGGACATATACTGAAACCGTTATAGAGAGGTGGGTGGTGCAATGTGAGAATAGGAGGTCGATGGTTCCTCACATGGGTGATTCCTCTTTCAAGAAAACATACAAGAAGTCTATCATACTCCTCCGTTCCCTTTATTCAATGATGAGGCTCCTGCCTGCATTCAAGGCCTTCAGGAAACTGTCTTTGTCGAGTCAGAGCTGTTCTTTTGATATTAATTTTAAGGTATCTTCATTTATTGAACCATTCTCAAGGGCAGAGGAGGAGATGATGAAGCAATATACTTTTACTTCAGTTGATGCCCAGCAAGGCCGGCTTTCTTTATCTGTGACATATCGTGAAAATCTGATGGACTTCAACCTGGACACTTCTGCATCCTTTCCTCCTGAGATCATTACAGATTATGTTGGTAGTCCGCTCACTGATCCTATGAGGTCATTCCCTTTAATTTCAATGGATAAGGGTGTTCATCATACTTCATTTCCATTGAGAAGGACACAGTCATCTTCTTCAGCACCTCAGCGCCCGCAGAGTTGGACAAGTGGTCTCTTCAGGGCACCTTCTTTACCTCAGCCATATGTAGGATCTCCACCTTTATACCATGCACCATATGAACTTTCAAGTTCAGTCAGCGATGTATATGAACAGAAGGTTCCACCTAACTACAAATTTCCCGGTCACAGGAAAGTAACTAGTTTTGGTGATGACCTGCTTTCCCCTCCATTTTCACCATCTCCATCTCCATCCCCATCTCCTTCTTCACCCTCATATCTCTCAGGTGCAAATCTCGTGCAGGCTCGTTTGCGTCCAGAAACTGGTCCCGTTCCCATCCCTCATCCATTGATAGGCAGAACTTCCAGACACCTATCTCCTAATTTGTCTGATCCAAACAGGCATTATCTCCCACCCATGTCACCTAGAACATCCCATGAATCCCCTTCTGGAATTAGGACATCAAGGAAAATGGATTTGCTGAGGGCTCCAGAGCCAGATACTGGGACTACTAATCCTGGACAAAAGGTGGGCAGTTTCTATTTCTTACTAAATACATGCAATTTCTGGTTAATATTTTTATTTAAAAAATAGTATCTGACTGAACCCTCTTTCAGCCAGCTGCTAACTTTTGCTTGTGTGCTTCTTTTTCAGTTGTCTACAGATGCTAGAGACGATTCAGGGCGGTTCTCAGGTGTGCTATCTTCAAGTGATTCACCACGTGTTGGATTTTCTAGAAGTTCTAGCAGCAGATTGTCTTTTCAGGATGACTTGGATGATTGTGATTTTTCCTGTCCTTTTATAGTTGATGATGTAGATACTTCTGATTCCAGAGCCAGGTAACTTTTACTTCAGTGTACTGTATCGTTAGAAGTATTCATCTTCTTACAAACGCTATATCTCTAAATTCGTCTTCGTCAAATATTGAACTTTTGCTACATATTAAACAAAGAGAAAAGAACAATATATTGTTCTATCAAGTTTGCGCAATTTTACATTTTTAGTTCTATGAAAAAAGGGAGAATGTTGGTTACTATGAGTCCTAATTTAGCCATTTCGAGTGTTAGAATGCTTGTACTTACCTGATGTGCAATATGCGAGCCAGTGTTGTAAATATGCATGTAGTGCTTACTGATGCATTGTAGAGCTAAATTTTATGTAGTCAACTGTATTGGTGATATCATTTGCACCTCAGGGCACATCTGATTCGTAGAAGCCTATGATTTGCTTGGAAAAACCTTTATTTAGCTAATTCTATTGAGGAATCATACTCTAGTTTATCAACCAAAAACTTGGGGAATCCTATTTGCCCGCTTGGACACTTCTATTTCGTTTTCTTAGTAAGTGTCCTCTAGGGAAAATTTGATTTTTAGGAAAGCTCATATTTGCATCAGTTTTTCTTTATCATTACCCACTTTCTTTCTCTCCTTGGAGAAAAAAGAAAGAAAAAACAACCCACTTTGTTTCTGATGTCCTTTATTTTTGTTTTGACTAATTATTTGGATGTTTCTCATCCCAAGTAAGTCCTGTTTTTCATTTTTTTTGTTTAGCTGGTGCTGGATTGCATTTGGACAAAGACGGTTGACTTAAGAGACTGGGTTTTCAACTAGGGACTAGAAAAGAGCCTTAGACTGTAGAGCTTTAATAATTATGAGATAGAATTGCGAGCACACCACTTTCTTTGGTATTTGATATTTTCTTTTGGTTGGAACTGTCAATACATATTTAAAGTAGATTTTTTCCGTTGGTGCTATTCGGACAAATTTGTTCTGATAAGGAATAGCCAAGGGTGTTCCTCAAACTAATTAGTAACATGCCCCTTTATCCCTCACCTAAAGGTGTGGCCTAATGGTTAATGAAATGGGGGGAAAACCTTGGAGACCCTGGTTCAAATCCCAAGGGACGCAAAACGCCAGGTGATTTTTTTCCATCTGCTTGAACCTTGGTTAGCAGAGTTACCCAGTACTTGTGTTTGTTGGAAGTAGCAGATACTGGATGGAACAATCAAGGTGCGAGTAAGGTTGCTTCTATACAACTGTATTGACACAATGCTCCGTCACCCTAGTGTAAGTCAGGTTGCCGACAGTTTGTGTTATACTTTGTTGCCAATGACTTTCTTTTCTCGAGAGCTCCTTTTTACTTTTTACATTTTAAAGTTTTGTTTGGTGCCTTGACCATAAGATGTTGATGGATTAAAAGGAAGCTTTCATCTTTTGACTTCAAAGGAGCTGACTGTGGACTTATGTATTTCATTTGGGCTCCCTATACTTTTCATGGTTACCTGGCCTGTGGATGTTGCAGCTTCTAGGTGATTGGAAAGAACAGATTTTTGTGGTTGGGTTTGTTATTGGCTTGGTAAAAGTTAGGGGACTTCAGGCTGTATTTCCACTTCAAGGAGTTGAAAAGGCTGAAAAATACAAGGAAAGTTAGCTGGTGAGATTTAAGGAAGCTGAAAGCGTGAAACAGTTGGTGTGTGTGTGTGTGTATGTATGTATACATGTGTGTGTCTTAGTGTCAGAAGCAGTAATAGTGGGCTAAAAACTTGAGCATGTAAGATTTGACTTGGGGTAAGGAACATGGGATATGGAAGTTTCGAGTATATGCTGAAGTGAAGATCGATACATAAGTCATCCCCAAGAAAGAACGTTTCAAGTATCTTGGGTCAATAATCCAAGGAAATTGGGAGATTGACGATAATGTTACTCTGGGCTTGGATCCGTTTGTCTTTTGTAATAAGAATGTGCCACCAAGATTTAAAGGTAAGTTTTATAAAGTGGTTGTTAGATCAACCAAGTTGTATGGGGTGAAGTGTTGATTGGTCAAAGCTCGCACGTCCAAAAGATGGAAGTTGTAGAAATGAGGATGTTGAGATGGATGTATGGGCATACGGAATAAAGAAATTCAGGAAAAATGGGAGTGGCTTTTGTGATGGACAAGATGAGGGAAACGAGACTAAGATGGTTTGGGCTTGTGAAGAATAGATGCACAAATGCTTTGAGAGGTTGACCTTGGTGGGTCGGGGAGAGATAGGGGGTATATGAAATAAGTATTAGGGAGAAGTGATTAGACAAGGCATGTCACACCTGTAGCTTAACGAGTACATGACCCTAGATATGAATTACACGAGGTCCAGGATTAGTAGGTAGTAGAGCGTTGCTAAGCATTGTCTAGTTTTCCTTATCGGTATTACAATTATTTACTCTCATATAATCTAATTCTTCAATTTTTATTATTTCGTATGGTTTTCTTTGCTTTGGTTATCATATTATTTGCTGCTGCTATTCTTTTCTCCATTATTTTCATCATTACTTCTTCACTGCCGTATTCCTTTTTCATGCCTGCTTTTAATGCTTTATTTGAGCCGAGGGTCTATCGGAAACGACCTCTCCCACAAGGGTAGGTTAAGGTATGTGCCCACTCGTGGGATTACACTCGATACGATGTTGTTGATTGCTGAGTATTTTGAAATCAGTACAAGTTGGCTTTCAAATACCCCTTCAGTAGTTTGGTATGACCTGTCCATTTTGATCATGATTGCCTTAAGTGCTACTTCTGTTGAGGTTGAAATGTTACATCCTTTGCTGACAGACAACAGACTGAGTTTGTCATAGTTGTGCACTTCTATCTTCATTTCTTTCTTTCTTAGATTTTCAACTCAACAAGTGTGTATTATTCTTGATATGCAGAGAGACCCTTGAATCCAGAAAAGGTTCAGAAGCCCCGTCTCAAGTATCTGCGACAACCAAAAAATCTCAAGACGCTGCTGTAGGCGCCCTTGTTTACATGCTGAGGACTGCTCCCCCTCTGCGTCAAGATTCTACCTGTTACACCACACATCCTGTAAAGCCAGAAATAGAGGGAGAAGCAGGCACTGCATCTCAGTCCTATGTTCCTAGGAAGGCATCGGATGCTTTGGAGGAGCTCAAAGCTTACACACAATTGAAAGATACGTTACTTCCCAAGAGCACGACCCACTCAAGCAGTGAGGGTGAAACTTAAGTGTGATGTAAATATACACTTGTTGCTAAACGGTTGGTTAAACTCCTTTACTGTGTGAGATGAGTGAAAAACTTGAACAGATGCTGTACATAGGTGATGGGAAATGACAAGTATTATAGTCGATATATTACCTGATTTTGACACTTCTCGGAAACATTGGTAGATCGAAGAAACAAGTAGCAGTAATCTTAAAAGAATATGCTAAGTTCCCGGTAATCGAATTTTTTGCTGTAATATTATCATCCTCCGGTATAGCAGTACAAGTAATTTGGAAATAGATCCAACTAGAAGAAAAAGAAGTCGAGGCTGACTGGTATTTTGGAAATGTTATGCCGTAATGATGCTTAAACTATTAACAGCAATACTGAAAATTCATTAGTTTAAATATGAAACTTTTAAATAGAATGATAGGTAGTTAACAAATAGGGAAATGTAACATAGAAGTAGAATTTAAAATGGGGAAAAAAAAACAGGTGTGCCGTGTGCCAATGTAGTAATTCTAGTAGTATTGTTTAATATTTGTGGATTAAACTTTGGGATAATTTGGTTTGGTTTCCCGCTAACCAAGAAATACAAATTTTCAGTTATGTCAGGCTTTGAATGTTTTTTTTTTTTATAATCTTTAAACTGATATAAATAAATACGTAAACCATCTTTGAAAAAGTATATTAATGGCAAGCTCGACTTCGAGGTTTTGATTTTCTTGTTTTTCTTGTTTTCATTCAATGTTCAGCATTCACACTTGATTGATTAATTTGGATAGGATTCAATTTAAGAGGAAAATACTTCCTAATAGGAACATAATACTTGATTGATTAATTTGAATTTATCTTATGTAGGATCTAATTTAAGAGGATGGATGTAATTTATGAGAAGAGTACTTTCTAACTTGATTGACTAATTTAAAATTTATTTTGCCTGGAATGTAATTAAAGAGGAAGTTACTTTCAAATAAAATTCAAAAATAAAGGAGAAGAAATTCCTTCCCCCCTTCAATCCTTTAATTTCACGCCTTCATGATTGGACAGTCCGATCACTAAACCCAATTTTGGTCAGACGTCTACTAATTTCTTTTTTCAAAAATAGGTGATCAAGAAAGAAAACATGAAAGTGGGCCCCGTTAATAGGGCGAAGAGGTTAATATAAAAAGAGGAAAAAGAGGGAAGGAGAAGAGAGAAAGAAAAGGTTTGGTTTCTCTCCAGAATAATGGCGGAATTGTCAGCTTGTCCTATTTGTAATCTCACGGTTCTCTCCCATGAACTCGAAAGGTACTTTGTTCTCTTCTTCACTTTTTTTTTTTTTTTTTTTTGATTCATTATCTGTATTTCTCAGCCTTTTTGAGAAAGTTGTAAAATTAATACAGGCACGCAAACAGTCACTTCGACGATGAAGACATTGATATAGACTTCCAATTGGCTCAACAAATTTCCCTTGTTCCTTCAACTCCACCTTTTATCATCCCGGTATTCCTTTTTCTGACCTCTCTCTAAATTATTTTTCTTCTTTTGTATTTTCTCTGTGATTTTGGCCCTGTTTGGCCACCAGAAATATGCACTTTTTTTACTTTATTCGAAATATGATGTTTGGCTGTAAAAACTAAAAATAAGTTCTCAATATGTTCTTACTTTTTTCCAACTACAACTTTTTTTTTAATAACCATGGGGCAGGTTGCGCGTATCTCGATTAATTGTATAGGATACCTGCCAACTCGCACGTATCTCGATTAATTGTATACTGCCAACTCCTACTAGCAACCGATAACAATTAACTCTGTCCATCAAGGCTAATATAGATGGAAAGAGAAATTGAACTTGGAAACTGATGGTGCTCAACCCAACTTCATCAACCACTACGCTACACCCTTGTTTTTTTTTTTTCAACCCCAACTTCACTTTTATATTTAAAAGATATAACCAAACACTACTACAACTACAAAATTATTTTGGTTTTCATGTCCAAACGCCTACTAATAAATTTTCCTAGTTCAAAATTTATCAACTTTGTAATGATTTGATCTCGATTAATTCTATAGGATACCTGCCAACTCCTACCAGCAATCGGTAACAATTAACTCTGTCCATCAAGGCTTAATACAGATGGAAAGAGAAAATGAACTTGGAAACTGATGGTGCTCAACCAACTTCATCAACCACTACGCTGCACCCTTGTTTTTTTTTTTTTCCAGCTCCAACTTCACTTTTATATTTAAAAGATATGACCAAACACTACTACAGCTACAAAATTATTTTGGTTTCATGGCCAAACGCCTACTAATAAATTTTCCTGGTTCAAAATTTATCAACTTTGTAATGATTTGCCTGATTTTGGACCTTTTTTTTGGGGTTATTTCCACGAATATTAATGATTCTACACTGGCATAGCTCAAGAGATTCCCTTCATTATATGGCTAGCTGGATGGGCTTTTTCCTCTTTCATATTACTACCTCCACCCCAATTTATGTAGCATCATTTGATTTGCAACGAATTTCGACAAAAATGAGACTTTTGAAACTTGTGGTCTAGAATAAGCTTTTCTTTTTGAAACTTTTAAAGTTGAATTGTTTCGAAATACGGTCAGATCTCTCTATAACGTCACCTTGTTATAACAATATTTTTCTATAACGGCCTGATTTCTTCAGAATTGATTTTTCATGTTATTTTAAATCTCTATAATGACACCTTGTTATAACAATATTTTTCTATAACGGCCTGATTTCTTCAGAATTGATTTTTCATGTTATTTTAAATCTCTATAATGACAGTCTACCTATAATAGTAGTGGCGCTTATGATAGCGGTACACTCTTTATAAAATTACCTTTCTATAATAGCATACTCAAATATTATGCAATAATATTTTGTAAGAAAATATACTCTATTATGTACTCCCTCCGTTTCAAAATAGTTGACCCTTTTTGACTTGGCACTCCTCTTAAGAAAGTATTTATTAATGGTTTATTTTACCAAATTGGCCTTATTAATTATGCTTTGAAAATATAAATTTGAGTAAATATACTTTGTTTAGTCATTTAATGTTGAGGGTAGTATTGGAAAAACATAGTAAAATACTATTGATTTCATCAAAAGGGACAACTAAATTGAAACAAATATTTTTAGAAAGAGGGCCAACTAAAACGAAATGGAGGGAGTACAAAATAAAATACCAAAATATTTATGGTAATCATCATTAATGTCATGTGCACAATAAATATTAAGTACAAATATCTATTTTAAAGGAAAAAGTTATATTTAAATGGTGCACATTAGTTATTTCATAACTTCATGATGAAAAAGACTGCTAATGTTTGCCTTTTTTATGGTCATGCTCTTTCTAATTTTGCATACTTTTGTTTATAATAATGTAAATTAGATCTCAACGTTGAAAGATAGTATACATATATAACGACACCTCTCTATAGCAACCATGAAATCTTCGAACAAATGCTGCCACTATAGAGAGGTTTGATTGTATATAAATATGACTTTCTTTTTTGGGCAAACGAAAAAAGAAAGTGTGCCACATAAATTGTGACAAAGGAGTTATATTTTTGTTTGTTAAGGATTTTCTCAAGTATTGGAGATATTTTGCAAGTCTTGTATAGTTAGATTTTGAAGGTTCTCTTTCCTCCAAATTTAATTAGTGCTTCAGATTCTAGCTTAACTTTTTCCTGTGTTATCTCGTTGAAGTTATTCTTTTTTATCCCCAAAACTTTAGGAAAAATGTTTCTCCCTCCATAGAATTTTGAAGTCAAATTGGTACTCTTGTGGCTGCAAATCTTTAGAATTTTGTTAATAAAATGTTCTAATACTCTGACCTTTTTAAATTGGTACATTTAAGCCCCCAAAATGACTAGTTATTGAGACAGGATAGAGGGTCACAAAAGATATTCCAAAGTTGTATCCTTGTTATTGCTAGCTCTAACTTTCTAAAGCTTTGCGTACCTGATTGTCAGGTTGATGATGTCATGCAATGTGAAACTAGTTCTCGAAAGAATCAGGAGAGTAGTTCTTCAAAGTTTGAGGCCAAAAATTGCTCTCCTGGAGTGAACGGTGTTACTGAAAAACCAGGGATTTTATCTAGTGTTAAGATCAATGAAACACACCCTCAGATTGGACAAGGCTTGATGGATTTGTTGAGGAACTGTTTAGAGTTGGAAACTGAAAAAACCACCACTATTTTGTGTGATTTTGTTGATCATTTCCAAAGCATCCCTTCAGAGGATTTTGGGTGGGGTTGTGGCTGGCGTAATATCCAGATGCTTAGTTCTCACTTGCTTAAGCAACGGCAAGAAGCAAGGGCGGTCTTGTATGCAGGTTCTGGGTTTGTACCTGACATCCTTTCACTCCAAAGATGGCTTGAAATTGCTTGGGAAAGAGGCTTTGATAAACAGGGCTCAGAAGACTTTGATAAAGCAATTTATGGCAAAAGAAATTGGATTGGAACAACAGAATGTGCTACACTCTTCCGTTCATTTGGCCTTCGTGCCAGGATAGTGGACTTTGTAAGCCGTGAGATAGGCATCAGAGCAAGTGGAGTTGGGAAATGTGTGGGCAAGATGGCACCACAGGTTTATGGACCAATGGATAAATATCTGTCCAAAAAGAAAAATGATGTATCCGAGGCTGTTTCGACATCGTATGATGTAAAGGTTAAGCCTAAGGTCCAGCAGGCACTCATTGATTGGGTGTGGAATTACTTCTCTGACAATAAATTCACTAAATCCGGCAATCATGGTATCCGAGTCAGTCAAAAAGCGTAAGTGAATTTAGTTAGCGACTGTATTTCCTTGATTAACCAAATATATATGATAATCTTTACTTGTGCATAAATTTTCTTGGTTACCAAGCTCTTGTTTGATGTTTCATCATTATTTTCTTTTGGTTATGGGGTCTCTTATAAGCTTCATTGAAACAGGCCATTGTACTTCCAGCATGATGGCCATTCAAGAACCATTGTTGGGATTCAAATTAAATGTCAGAGCAATGGAGCGATGCAATACACTCTTTTGATCTTGGATCCAAGTCATGTAAGTATTTGCACATTTCATTCATAAGCAAGTCTTGTCTTTCAGCTCTGTTATTGCTTTAGTCTTTATGGCTTCCCTATACTGTCATATTTCTTGAAAGGTGTTTTGACTCATTTCTGATGACCAAGTTTGTCATATCCCCTGAAAAGTGTGTGTGAAATCCGTAGTCTCCCTTTCCATAGTAAATGGTCGTTGTGATTTTTATTTTTATGAACTGAAGATGTAAAAGCATATTATGTTAGATGGTGGGCGAGGATTCTGAAAGTTGCCTATGCTCCATAAGTTCCTTTATGGGTAATTGGCTTTCATTGTTTAGCCTGCTTATGTATAATTGGTTCCAGAACTAAGACTCTAAGGAATTTTAGAGTTTTGCAGTAAATATACTTTTTACGGTATTCTTACATTACCAGTACATCTTAAATTGAATATGTGGTCTAGATAAGCACAAATGAGAGATTTATGATTGTGCTGCTCACCTTAAATGGAGTTGTGCTACAAATGTGCACACTTATAAAAGGATCTCCATCAACTTGGTACAATCTGTTTCCTTTTTTGTTAGTTCTCATCGCTTATGGTTAAAACATCATTTGGGATGCCTGACGTATGGGATAGTCATTGTAGTTATCAAATTTTTTTTGTTTCTCCTCCCACCCTGATACCAAACAGTCCTAAGAAGCCTCAAAACAGTGCACAACTCGCACAAAACAGTCCACAAGAACAAGACGCTAAAAATGGCAAGAGAACACAAAACACAACAAGAGACGATTTCAATAGATAAAGTGGATAGATAGATTGACAAAGGAGTGTATAGACTATAAGAACCCTAAGATATGTCAAACCTAAGGACCCTTACAACCTACACAAACTATCACCAATCTCCTACGAAGACACAAGAGGAACGTTACCTCCTCTAGCACCAACATTTCAAGCCCACAATTGCAACACAAGTGATATCCACACTTGTGACCTAATTTCGATTTTGCATCAATTGAAGAGAGGACTTGGTGTTTCAAATTTCAAGACTTACAACAATAATCAACCAAGGAATGAAAACCCTAATACTAAACTATATATAGTCTATTACATAACAAAGTGAATTGTCCAAAAGACCCTTAATGACTAAGGGGCGCCTCTCTAGTGTAGAGTGGGGCGGCTTTAGTGTGCATTTTAGTCCTCCTCACACTTTAGCGTTGCACTTCATTGGATGGCCTCTTGTCACACTTGCACACTCATCGATCTTCGTAGTCATGCCCGTATCATCCTCTCCATCTTAAAAGGAATTTGGCCTCAAATTCACGGGTTCATCACCTTCAAGGCTTCTTCTTTGAATCAAGCCTTCATATTCTGTCCCAAAGCTTGGATGCGTAGCCAAGGGCTCCTTGAGATCATCAAGCATGTGTTGGTAAGTCATCCTGTTGGTATCCTCCTTAGGAAGCACATGATCATGAATCGGCACACAAGAAAAGACGGTACTAGGCAAAATGCTAGTACCTTTGTTAGTGAGAAATAAGGGAGCCTTGTGGGTAAGTCCCACAAGTTGAGACTTCTTTCCTCCTTGAACCATTGCTGCTAACCCTTCTTCACTATTTACACTCGGTTTTCCCTCTCCTTCCCTTCTTCCTCTTCTCCTCCAACTCCCTCACTTGTTGATGAACTTTAGTCACTTGTAACGGTGAGAGAGGGTGGAGTGTATATCTTTGGCCATGGAGCTCAAAAGTGTACCTATTGGTTCTTCCATCATGCACGGTAGCTCTATCATATTGCCATGGTCTCCCCAACAATAAATGACACGCTTGCATAGGAATAACATCACAAAACACCTCGTCAAGGTAGTTGTCTACCTTAAACCATATCATCACTTGTCGGATTACCGTTAACTCCCCACACTTATTCAACCATTGAAGCTTGTATGGACTATTATGAGGGATTGTGGGCAACTTCAAGACGTCAACCAAAGTACTACTAGCAATATTGGCACAACTACCTCTATCAATGATCATAGAGCACACAACTCCCTTAAAAAGGCATTGGTGTTAAAAAGGTTCTCCCTTTGACTAGGATCAACCAAAGCCTTACTAATCATGGCTCTTCTCACCACCAAACATAGAACTTCAAGTTCACCATCACACGGCCAAACATCTTCCTCACCTCCTTCCTTTGACCCCTCGACTTTTCCCTTCTCTCCATCTTGAGATTGTTCATCAATCTCATTCGATTCAAGTCTTACCTCCTCTCCAAAAAAGTATAATTTCCCCTCCCTTAGGACCACATTTCTCTTGTTTGGACACTCACTAGCCTTGTGTCCCCAACCTTGACATTTAAAACATTGAAAGCCCTTAGAATGAGAAGAGTAGTGCGGTTGACCTTCGTTTCTTGGAGGGTATGATACAAGCACGATCGTGATTGGTGACCAAAACGTTGAGACTCGAGCTCGTGGGCTGGTGTAGAGGACAAGTCCCCAAAACTCCAAAACCGCCCCAAATGCACACTCCAAGACCTCCCCTTCACCATTGCTCATTTAGGGCATTCTAGTTATTTTGTATTAAGTTGTAAATAGAACATGTTAGGTCATTTTCTCATAAATTTGATGATATTTTGAGAGCTCTAGAGAAAGAGTCTTGCAAGGTGGATTCCTTGTAAACAAGTGTAGATATCACTTGTGTTGGTGCTAGTTTTGAAACGTTGGTTGCTTGGGAATCCCGTTCCTTTGAGGTCATCGTAGAGCTTGGTATTACTTGTATGAATTCTTGGGTCTTTGTGTTTAATATACACTTAGATTCATAGGGTTTGTACATTTGTATGTCAAGTTACCTATCTATCTATCTATCTATTTATCTATCTATTTCATTGTTGTTCATTCTCGGGTTTGGTGTCCCAAAACCGAGACTTTGTGTTCTTCTTGTTCTTGTGCTTGTGTTGTTAATCTAGTTTATTCGCTCGCTGATTTTGGAGGTGTTGAACACCTTAATATCTTCTTGTTATTGTGTTTTCGTTGTTGTTCTAGTGAGTCCGAGAGTGGTCACCAAAAGGGGTCCTGATACAAGATCGACAAAGGAGACACAAAACAAACACCAAAACATTCCACAAAAAACAAAAAAAGAAAGTTGTGTTCTTGGCCGAGAGTTGTGCTCTTGTGGTCATTTTGTTTGTTTAGAGTGTTTCAAGTGTTGGTTTCTTTCTCACCAACACTAAAAGTGTCTATATCTAAAGTTTGAGCTTAAAAAAAAAGGTTGACCATGTTGTTGTGAACTTGAAAGGTAGGCGTATATTGTGATGTTGTAAAAAAAAAAAAATTGGAGTGGGACGTTGTTGATGTTGTTATTTTTCTTGAAAATTGTTGTTGTGATCTTGTTGTTCTCACCTCTCTCTTATCTTGACCAACATAAAGTGCCTAATAGATCTAAAAAGGTGGAATATAAAGTTGCAAGACTTATTGGTGAAAGACTTTATCACATCACTCTTTACTTGACCACAACTTTTTCAACCACTTTCCCTAATTCAAGGGCCTTGTTTTGTGGGAATCGTACATGTCAAAGTCACATCTTTTGAATATTGAAATTGAAAAAGGTTCTAGGACTTACACTTTCCCTCCAAAACCAATTTCATCCATTCCAAATTGTGAAGAACCAAGAACATCAAAATTGATAATTAAAATTTGTTGAAAGTCGGCCAATTAGGGGGTGACACGTTACCCACTTTACTGTTCACACATTAATTTGAGCTCAAACTTGGAATATTATTTTCTAATTTATTGTTTCTTAGTTTTGTTTATTGGTTCAAACACTAATTGACAACCTAGTAAATTCCTACTAGCTTGTAAATTAGTTTTGGGTCCGTTTATTCGTGTCTACGTTTCTTTGTGTGCTTTCATCTTTTTGAAACTTGTTGTAGCTTTTTGATTCAAGTACGTACGAACTTTTTTTTTGAGTCGTTGTAAACAAAAATCCATTCCGACCTTAAGCCGCAAGTAGGACCAAGTAACTTCATTGGAGTAAAAACGGTGTACCAACACTTGTGAGACCAATTGAGTGATACTTGAAAAAGTGTGAGCTTGAGAGTTAGTGAGGGTGATTTTTGCTAACCTTTAACTTGTTATTGTTTGTGTTTTGTTTAGTCTTTCTTATTAGGTACGATGGGGTAGTCCAAGGGCCCCGAGAGAGGTAACCATGGATGCTTTGTTGGCAGCCATAATGACCGTGAAACATGATCTTAGTGGTCGAGTAGAGAGGATGGACAGGATGGAGGGTTCCTTTTCAAGGAGAGTGGATACATTGGAAGTTCGTTTAGATTCCAACCATTCAAGTCCCAAGCACTACCATGCCTCGACTAGTGGACATGCTACCACCCCGGATACACTTCACCAATTGTTCAATCCACCTAGACCAACCCATGAACCCATCCACCATTCCCTACTTATCCAAACAATCGAAGTCAAGTCCATCAAGAAGCTCCAATTCGAGACCCCCTTGATATGCCGAGAGCACCACTAAACCAAAACCAACCAATCTAAACTGATGATGTGGAAGGTGAGGGTCCTTATAGTGGTGAGGGGTTAGATGAAGCAGCTCTCTTTGCGGAATTTTTGCGTAATAGAAAAGGAGCTTATGGCGGGGGACATAGAGGCCAAGGGGGAAGAGTTGGACTGGCTCCTCATGGTAGGGGCAGCTTGGGACACCAACCTCATGTTCAAGAAGGTCTAGTGGACCAAGGAGGCAATGTGGGTAGAGACACGGGCCTAAATTCGATTAAGATCACTCTTCCTTCTTTCAAAGGGACCAGTGATCCATCTCTCTATCTTGATTGGGAGTTACAATGTAATCGGATTTGCCAACTCAACGAGTTAACTTCCTAAAAGAAAGCCGCACATGCCATTGCTCAATTTGAAGGTTATGCATCTACTTGGTGGGAGACAAAGCGGTTGCAACGGGCAAGGAATGACAATCTTGACCTTCCGGATTGGGATGAATTGAAATTTCTTATGAGGGAGAGATATGTCACGGAAAGGTACAAAGAAGAGCAACTAACAAAGCACTACAACTTGAGGCAAGGAGATAGAAATGTGGAGGAGTATTATGATGAGTTTCAAAACTTGATCCTACGTCTTGATATTGTCGAACCTTCGAATCATTGCCTAGCTCGGTTCAAGGGTGGCTTGTGCTATGAAGTTGTTTCTCAACTAGTTGCCCACAAATTTGACCGACTTGAGGACCTTGTAGAAGCAACCATTGAAGTTGAAAGGCACAATCTTGACAAGAAGAACTTCGGGTGGAACAAGCTCTACAAGCCCTTAGAGAAGAAACCATTTGATAAAGCACTCCAAAAGACCCCATGGCTTGAAGGTACTAGTTCTTCCACTCTTAATCCTAAGGGTATTGTTTGTTTTAAATGTCAAGGTTGGCGTCACAAAGCTAGTGAGTTCCCAAACCGAAGAAACATTGTATTGGTGGAGGGTGATCCTTACTTTGTTGGGGACAAAGTGACCAAAATTGATGTTAGTGAGAGAACCCCTCAAGAGATGATGGAGATGATGAAGCCGAGAGGGTGGTGGAGGAAGGGGAAGTTAATGTACCTTGCGGATTGATGAGAAGGACACCTCATGATGATGCTTGGCCCGAAGAAGGTGAGGTCCTGATCCCACTCTGACCTTTTGGTGATGAAGAACCCAAGAGCAAGCTCTAGTACTTTGCTCCAAAGGTTTGCATTTTATCTCTTTTGTTTTGTTTCTTGTCACACTTAAGTGGATAGACAAGTTATTTCTTTTGTGATTGGTAGGGTATTCTATTCTCCCTAGAGTCCCACGGCATGTGTAGAATGTGCACTCATGGTTTGATACTTTTGGTGATTGTGCTAACATTAAGCTTCATGTTATGAGGAATATGTTTTCTTTTGTCTCCTCTATTGTTTTGCAAGGTTCGGATTCGAGGTCGAATTCTCTTCAAGAAGGGGAGGATGATACAAGCACGATCGTGATTGTAGACCAAAACGTTGAGACTCGAGCTCGTGGGCTGCCCGACCAACAGAACAAGCTTTGAAGTGTAGAGGACAAGTCCCCAACACTCCAAAGCCGCCCCAAATGCACACTCCAAAACCACCCCTTAGCCATGGCGGCTCATTAAGGGCATTCTAATCATTTTGTATTAAGTTGTAACGTAGGCTATAAATAGAACATGTTAGGTCATTTTCTCATAACTTGGATGATATTTTGAGAGCTCTAGAGAGAGAGTTTTGCAAGGTGGATTTCTTGTAAACAAGTGTGGATATCACTTGTATTGGTTCTAGTTTTGAAACGTTGGTTGCTTGGGAATCCCGTTCCCTTGAGGTCACCGTAGAGCTTGGTGTTACTTGTATGAATTCTTGGGTCTGTGTTTAATATACACTTAAGTTCATAGGGTTTGTACATTTGTATGTCAAGTTACCTATCTATCTATTTCATTGTTGTTGTTGTTCATTCTTGGGTTTGGTGTCCCAAAATCGAGACTTTGTGTTCTTCTTGTTCTTGTGCTTGTGTTGTTAATCTAGTTTGTTGGCTCGCTGATTTTAGAGGTGTTGAACACCTTAATATCTTGTTGTTATTGTGTTTTCGTTGTTGTTGTAGTGAATCCGAGAGTGGTCACCAAAAGGGGTCCTCGGTTCTTCCAACTTGTGGACTGTTTTGGTGTTTGTTTTGTGTCTCCTTTGTCGATCTTGTATTAAGGTACCTTTGGGAGGTCTTGTTCTTGGCTTGGACAGCCTTGGCATCATGTTGTTCGACATTGAATGAGTGCTCCTTGTCCTTGTGCCAACCCAAGGGAGATTGTCCTTTGTACTTGTATCCCGGTCTCTCCTTTAGGCTTTAGCTCCCTTTCAACCTCCAAAGTGGCTTGGAAGATGCCATCAATGGTGTCGAATTTGTGAAGTGTCAATCGTGAGGAGATATCCCTATTCAATCCAACCTTGAATCGAACAATGTCATGGCTTACTTGCTCCCCTCGGTGATCAAGTTTCAAAATGAGTTGTTGGAACTCATCGTAGTAAGCCACGACGTTCTTGTTTCCTTGCCTCAAGTTATACAACTTTGCAAGGAGCTTTTGTTGGTAACTTTCGGATAGGTACCTTTGTCTCATGAGGTACCTTAACTGAAATCGAGGGGGCTGCCCCTCTATCAAAACATTGCCAAACCGCTTTACATACTCCCACTACGTAGTAGCATAACCTTCAAAATGAGCAATTGTATAGCAACTCCTTTTCTTCTCGGTAAGATCATTAACTTGGAAGACCCTCTCACATGCGGATTCCCATGCAAGAAACTCTTCGGGATCACTCTCACTCTTGAAGATTGGAAGCCCCATCTTGATGGTATTTAGCCCTACATCACGATTTTGGTTCCCTTGTTGGTTGCAATGACCAACTCTCCCCTCTCGTCCATGAACTTCTCTTGGATCACCTTGCCTTCCCCTCATCTCTTCCCCTCTCATGTAAGCATCATCACACGGTTCATAACCAGCATGTTGTTCTCCTCTACCATACCCCTTAACATGGGCGGGTCTATTTGGGTTAAGTGGAGCTTGTAGCGGCGGGATTGGATTTGGATAGTGAGGTCTTAGGTCAAGTGGAGTTTGGATGGGAGGGCTCGGGTCTGGTGGTGGTATTTGGGTCCCAAGTCTTTCTTGTTGGACTTGGTGAAGCGGAGGGTGGATTGGCCTATCATGTTCTCGGCCTTGGGAGTAAAGGTTGGTTTGATTTGTGGTAAGTGGCGGTTGTCTTGGTGGATGTAACATTTGGTGCAAAGTTTCGGGAGTAATGATTGGTGAGTTGTTTTGAGGGGTAGAAGGTCGGCTTCTTTGGATTTCCAGTCGCTCCAATCTCCCACCCATAGTCGACATCTCACCCTTCACCGATGCTATGTCCGAGTTTAAATTTTCAATACCCGCATTCATTCTAGCAATGTCACGAGACATGGCTTCAAGCTGAGCCAATATAACATTAGTGGCATTGTGGTCCATCGTGGGTTGAGAGGTTGAAGCCTCGGGTTCCATTACGATTATACCTAAAGCAAACCTTCAAGTTACGGTCCAACAAAACATCAAAACAACCCACAACGTCACACATAACAAACCAACAATATTCACGTCCTTGAACCCGCCAACAACAATACCACACAAACCTACAAAAACAACAAAAAATTAGTTCACAAACTCCTCACCACACTCTCACACACCTTGTTCGTCTTACACTTGATTTCACAAGTGTTGCAAGTCGGCTCGTAGTTCGTGATGAGTTGAGGAGTAAGTCTACTTCTTGGTTGGAGTGGATTCTTTGTTTGAAGACTCAAGGAAGTAATGTTCGCACTTGAACCAAGAAATACTACTATTCAAAAACAAGAAAAGCAGAAAAATAACGCTAACAAGAAGAACCGTACTCAAAAACTAATTTACAACTTAGTAGGTATTTACTAGTTACCAATTAGTATAAGAATCAACAAGATTGAAACCGATGAAAACAAAGAAAAGAAACTAGGAATTCCAATTCTTGAGCTTATGATGATGTGGCACTTGACTATTGGTCGTTGGAATGTTGTTGAAGTTGAAAAATTTTGTTCCAAAACTTAGTTGTTCAATTTTTGTTCTAGTGGAAGACAAATCTCGGCTATAGGGAGACAAACAAGACCTTTGGCTTCCTTTTCAAGATTCAAAAAGGTCTTGAACTACTTTCACTCTTTTGGCAAGACAACCTTTTTGGTAGTCTTGTCTCCTTTCCTCTTTTGGACAATTTTGGAAAGTGGTCTTCTTTTTGGTAGCTACACCTTTTGCAAGACTTTTGTTTCCTTACTATATTGGTGTTGTCTTGGAAATGTTTCCAAGACAAACAAGAAGTCTACTCTTCTTCTCTTGTTTTCAAGATCAAACAACACCTTTTGAAAACACTCCTTCAACACAACTTCAAGAACAATAAGAACAACAACACCACTAGCCGTCCATAACCTTCAACAACACTTGAAACTTAGCTCAAGAACTTGATTTTTTGACTCAAAAGTGTTAGAGAGAAACAAAACTATCACTAGAAACAACTAAGACAAGCAAAACATGCCTAGATCTAGACACTAATCTCGGCCAAACACAACAACAACAACAAGAACACTTCGGCTAAGAACACCAACACTTAGAACACTTTTTATTTTTATTTTTCAACTAACCAAGCCCAAAATTAACAAAACCAGCCTTAGCTCTGATACCAACTGATATCAAACGGTCTAAGAAGCCTCAAAACAGTCCACAAGAACAAGACACTAAAAACGGCAAGAGAACACAAAACACAACAAGAGACGATTTCAATAGATAAAGTGGATAGATAGATTGACAAAGGAGTGTATACCTAATTTCGGTTTTGCCTCAATTGAAGAGGGGACTTGGTGTTTCAAAGTTCAAGACTTACAACAATAATCAACTAAGGAATGAAACCCGTAATACTAAACTATATATAGTCTATTACATAACAAAGTGAATTGTCCAAAAGACCCTTAATGACTAAGGGGCGCCTCTCTAGTGTAGAGTGGGGCGGTTTTAGTGTGCATTTTGGTCCTCCTCCCACTTTAGCATTGCACTTCATTGGATGGCCTCTTGTCACACTTGCACACTCATCGATCTTCATAGTCGTGCCCGTATCACACCCTGTTCTTGTTGAGATGTTGAAAAGAAATCTGACAAGGCTGTTCATTTCAAAGCTATTAATTCCCTTTCAAGTTAGGGAATTTTTTTTAGAACTTCTCCTTATCAAGTATTTTTTTTGATGACTTCTGAGTTTTATTGTTATTTTTACTCATACATTTTGTCAAAATATCAAATTAACTGTCCTGCTGCAGGGTCATGTCACTTTTAAGATAAATCATTTATAATATCTCTAGATTTCTTACCAGAGTTCCACCATACCTTGTCTCAGACAACAGAATCCCTGGCAAAATCTCTCAAAGGAAACTTCGGTTGGCAAAAGCTAATAAAAAGAGGCGTCCACACTCTAAAGAAGCCATTGTATCAGGTTATACTGCATTTCAACCTTATGGCATTTAATTGATTTTCCTATGTTGAGTTACCAATAATGTACTATTTATCTTGCAGTTATGCTTTCTTGATCCTGGAATTGCCTCTGGGGAGGAGATTGAAAACCTAAAGTATCTACACAGCGTCCGTGTTGAAGTTTAGTCTCAAGATCTAAAGGATGTACAATATCCAACTTAAATTTCAGACAGATATTTTAGAAGGGTGCTCTTAGCTTGCATGTATCAATTCTGTGTACTCTTGTCATTTTGGAGATGAAACATAGGTTAACTATTTTACTATATGTTTTCTGCAAATATTAGCTATTGTGACACTAAGCTCCTTCATCTGTTAAAATGAAAAAAGGTTTGGGAGGTGGAAGTTTGTATGAAGGTGTGTATTAAGGTCCCTAGTTCCGGATCAGTCAATGGACTATTAACGAGAAAATCAGGTCCAACACACAGGTCTCAGCCTTCTTCTTGATCCTTGACTTGGCTATGATTGCTGAAATTTTGCGCTGAAATTTTGCCATTCATTGAAGGGAATTGCAGACTCTGGAACTCATCAGAGAATTTGCAATCTCGTTTGTTTAAGGTACCTTGGAAACTTGTCAGAGTTTCCAGTCTCCCCTTTTTTTTTTGACTTGCACCGGGTGTCCAAGACTCTTCGAGCCCCGACTAATCCCGGGGGTGCACAGGCCCTCGGCAAGTTTCCAGACTCTTTTGTTTAGGGAGTTGCAGTCTCTGGAACTGACTTGGCTAATTCACCTAGGAAAGTTCTATTCAATGCTGTCAAAGGCACTCTTAAGCCCTGAAGCAACACTCAAAATGTGTTGAGTGCTTTGCCTCACTTAATATGCGCTTCAGTGTTGTCATCAAGGTTCTAAGGCATACTTTTCCTTGTCAATGAGCCTCTTCTGAAGAGGCGACATTGAACAATTCATGTTTAACTTTATCGTATTTTTTTGCAATTTCTTTCTTCATATATTTGCTAAATTGCTATTAATGCTTATAATTATTACTCTTGGACTAAACATACACCTTTGTATTTTTTGCTCCCTTTGCACCTTTTTCGTTAAAGCCACACTTTATTTGCGCTTAAAGCTTCAACTGACCTTTGCACCGATGTCCATGTGTCTGTTGTAAGACAGATTCTTGGTTGCATTCCTCTAAATAGAGTTTTTTCGCACTTTTTGCTCTTGATAACACTCATTCTCTTTGAAGCTAATTAAATAATTCAACACCTATCAATCCCATACTGGCCCTATCTTGTATATTTTTCTTCACCAAATGCAACAGTGTGACAACTAACAAATGAATAGCTTACATGAGGTGAACCCTACCCTTACTCTTTTCTTTTATGCAATTATCAGCATGCATCAAATCTATTTCTCTATACTTTGGAGCCTAACAAGTCTTGAATAAACGCCTTCTGGTTCTGCCATCAGGTTTGAGTGACTACCCTTTTCCACAATCTTACCTTTGTCCATAACAACAATAGTATCTGAATTTATCACTGTGGAAAGCCTGTGAGCTACTGTCATCTGTGTCACTTTTGTGCCCCCGGATCTGTTTAGTTTCATTGATTCCAGTGCACTCACCACTGCCCTTTCAGACTCGGTATCTAAGGCACTTGTTGCTTCATCCAACAGCATTATTCTTGGCTTTTTGAGCAAGGCCCTTGCTATTGCTACTCGCTGTTTTTGCCCCCCAGAAAGTTGAGAACCCTTCTCCCCAACAAGAGTGTTGTATCCGTCAGGCAAGTTACTTATAAACTCATGTATGTTTGCTGACCTTGATACTTCCACTATCTCAGCTTCTGATGCCGTTTCACTCCCGTAGCAGATATTTTCTCTAATTGAGCAGCTAAACAGGAGTGGCTCCTGCTGTACCAATCCAATCTGTGCCCTCAACTTTCTAAGATTGTAATCTCTTATATCCTTACCATCAATCAGAACTTTTCCCTGATTCGTATCATAGAATCTCAGTAACAACGCAACAATTGAAGATTTTCCAGCTCCACTTTCTCCAACAAGTGCCACCTTTAATCCGGCTTCAATTTGTAGACTGAAATTGTTGAGAACTGTTACTTCTGGTCTTGATGGGTAACAAAACTGGACACGTAGGAACTCAATTTCTCCTTTGATGTTTTCGGGTTTTGAAGTATCTGGCATGTCTGGTACAATTTCTGTGCTCCGGTCGAGGATTTGGAATACAGGTTTTAGTACATCTATGGCTGATATTACAGTGGGTATCAGTGTCCATAGTTCTGTAATTGAGGGTACCGTGAGGGAAAATATCTGGTATGCCCTTATCCCATCCTCAAAGCTGGCTTGATTCCTGTCAACAAGAATGGTTGTGTACCATAAGGCAACTGCATGAGCTATGTTCCACAACAAGAGAGAGATGCCTTGAATAATTCCAAATTTGATGCTTTCTGACTTGCCTTTCCTAAGTGGTCTCTTTAAGGAGAGTTTGGCCTTCTCAAGTATCTGTTCTTCGTGGCAAAAAGATGCAACCGTTTTTATATTAGTTGCAGATTCAGAAGCTAGGGCAACAAGTTCGGAATGTGCTAGACCACTATCACCAGAAAATCCTTTAGCTGACTTTGCTTGAATGAGGCCTCCTATGAAGTGGCATGGCATCACCGCCCAGGCTACGAGACCCATTCTCCAATTGACTTTCATGCTTACAGTTGTTGCAATCACTATGGACGAAATGCACTGGACAATGATAGACATGCGATCAGATATTATGATCTTGACTGTGGATGTGTCACTGGCTATCCTTGATGTAAGTGATCCAATACTATTTTCGGGCTTTTCAAACCAAGCTAATTCATTTCGTAGTGTGGCTGCAAACAGTTTTTGAAATATAATAAGCATCAACTTTTATATTGGTGAAAGAAATTCTTTTGCACGAGTCAAAACTGAATGTCAAATAGGCAGAGAGAAAGGAGAAAATGGAAGAAAAAAGAAACATAAATTGATGGATCTAATTTTCAAAGAATGTATAAGTAAGATACCTGTGTACAAAGCTTGCCTTAGATTTGTCATGGCCTTTTCACCAATTACTCCAAATAAGTAATGTTGTAAAGTGTGAGCAAACAAAGAAATCACTCCGATTGAGGCAAATATTGCTGCATACAGAGCTACTTTCTCCTTTGAATCTGGATGATAATATGCAACTCCTATTGTAATGATGAAGAACCCAAAAACAGGTTTAGAGATGCCCGCAAAAGCTGCTGCTAATGAGCCAATAGTTGTCTTTATGATCTCTTTCTCATTCAAGGCAAACCAGATCCTGAAAAATAGGTGTGTTTCTTTTCTTCGGATCTGCTCCTTCTTAGGTAGTTCCTTAAGCTCTCTTTTGCTTTCATTGGGATCATCAGGTTGCTTATGGTCCTGAGATGAATCCTCTTGTATGGAAAGAAGTTTTGTATCTGTAGCGTCCAACCTATCAATTAAATGTATTTCATTTCAATCAATTAACAGTCTGATTTATAATGATGAATATGATATAGCGTTTAATCTGACCTGGTTTGACAATCTTGCATGATGCTCTGCATGCTAAATAACCTGTTGTAGAATGTGCTCGTATCTAATAGGTTATTATGTGTTCCCGTCTCCACAACTTTCCCATTCTCAACAATAGCTATCATGTCTGCATTAACAATAGTTGACATTCTGTGTGCAATTAAGATGACTGTTCTGCCTTGTACTGCTGTTTCAAGTGCTTCTTGAACTTGCTTCTCTGACTCTGTGTCAAGTGCACTGGTGGCCTCATCAAGTAAAAGAATAGGCGGATTTTTTAATATTGCTCTTGCTATTGCAATTCTCTGTTTCTGTCCACCTGATAGTTGGAGACCCCTTTGCCCTACCTAGAGTAGGACATTTTAACAAGAAAGCTAATTCAGCATGCTTCAGTTTTTTCATGGAAGCTTTGCTATAAAAGGAAAAGCACATAGTTTTGGATGTACTTTGATCATACTACTATTACTACTTCCTTTTGACCTATCATGCTGAGAGGATCAGAGGAACAGTAAAATATTATAGCTATTAGAGATGGAAGAATTTAGAATCCTCAATGGGTATTTGTCTCTTGATTTCCTATAGTAGTAATTAGTATTTTTTCATTATTAATTGAATTCTGCCTTTAGTTTTCATTTTACTGTCTTAGGGGCTTACTCACGTGAGTAACCCTTGTTTGTTATCAAATTGTTACATCTTATGTCACTTAGTACTTTTAATATGGAATATAGTAGCCTGCTGTTCTTGTTTGCCTTCTTTCATTTTCCTTCTGTGCTATACTGGCAAGTTGAATTAGCAACAACACTGTCAGGTGGTCTTAACAAATTCTTTCTTGAGGAAATGATTATAATGCATGCAGGCTGCAGCTGAAATTGGTGTTCATGGAATTATATTGGTTCACTTTAATAGCATATCTACTGTGGGAGTTGGAAAGCAATGTGTTCTCATTCCCTTCAACAATATCTTATGTTCGATGTTTCGAAAAGGATCCAGGTAAGTCATTCTTCGTTGGATCGGGTACAAGACTGCTGTGTGCACACTTTTTTCTTTTTTCCAGGTGTTTTCAACCTGAAACACGCCTTTTGGTCTTCTTTTTGTTACCAGAGGTAGAGAAGCAGAAAACCCTTATTTCTTAGATAATGAGTATAATAATAATGATTATTATTAATTTTGACTAGGAGGTGTGAGTGGTTGGCTGTAGCAGGAATTGAGAGAGGTACAGCTAGGCCGAAGATAAACTGGGAATGGTGATTAGACAATATATGACACAACTTCAGCTGACTGATGATATGACTTAGATAGGAAGGTATAGAGGTCAAGGATTAGGGTAGAAGGTTAGTAGGTAGTCTAGTGTTGTCGTGCTTCTAGTAGTATGATTTAGGTATCACGTAGTTTCTTTTTCTCCAATGTGTATTATATTTGTTGCTACACTTGTTTTGTAAATTGCTATTTTGTTATCTCTTTTTCTTTCATACTTTCTTGAAAAAAGAGGGCAGCTTGGTGCACTAAAGTTACCGCTATGGGTAGGGTCCGGGGAAGGGCCCCATCACAAGGGTGTATTGTTCGCAGCCTTACCTTGCATTTCTGCCAGAGGCTGTTTCCAAGGCTTGAACCCGTGACCTCCTGATCACATGACAGCAACTTTACCAGTTACTCCAAGGCTCCCCTTCCCTTTCTTACTTTCTTGCATCGGTTAAATTTCTTTTGAGCCGAGGGTCTGTCTGAAATAGCCTCTCTATCGATAAGGTCTGCGTACATCCTATCCTCCCTGCACCCACTTGTGGGATTAGACTGGGTGTGTTGTTGTTGTATATCATTAATTTGCCTGTTCCTTCCTGCATGGTTTTGCCCATAACTTCATGAATGTAGAAAATCTTACCATTTATTCTATTGAAAATATGCGGAACTGGATACCACAAACTGTGTAGACGGCTATATTTCTTTTTTTTCCTTTCTAGAATTAGCCTAATGAAACAGTTGATCATGTATATGAATGATAATGGCCTGACCTCTGTTAGATATTGATCTGGTAGCTGGGATATGAAAGAATGTGCATTTGCCAACAAAGCAGCTCTTTCAATCTGCTGATCATTTGCGTCAATGTTTCCCATCTTAATGTTGTCTTTGATGCTGCCAGCGAATAGAGATGGCTCCTGGGAAACTACTCCTATGTTTCTCCTAAGAAACTTCAAATCAAGATCTTTGATGTTGTGATTGTCAAGGAGAATATCACCTGATGGTTTTCATACTGAATGAGTTTTTGGATTTTTGTGTAATTTACGTATTGTATTTGATTGATGCAGTATATTATGAAAACTTTTAGAAATTTTCATGTGAAACTTTCTTTTGTCAGATGCTTCTGCAAATTCAGCATCTAAGAGTAATGATTAATAATGAATATTTGACCAACCTCTCATGGGATCATAAAATCTCATTAGTAGTGAAATGATGGTGCTTTTACCACACCCGCTACTTCCAACAAGTGCCACTACTTTTCCTGCTGGAATTGACAAAGTAAACCCTTGAAGAACTAACTTATCCTGCCGTGATGGATAAGCAAAGTGTACATCCCGTATGTTGATGTTGCCATCAATTACTTCAGATGTCATCCCTCCGAAGTCGGCATTTATTGTGGGTTTTCTGTCGATCATCTGGAAAACTTCCTTTCCTGCTGCTTTTGCTTGATTGAAGATTTGTATATCTGGTGCTGCATACGTAAGTGATCTGCAATTTGAAAAAGAAAAAGAAAAAACTCACCTGGTTTCTGTTTCTAAGGAACTTGAATTTCTGCTTCATAATATGAAGAGCCTGTTGAAGAATATGAAATTTTTTGCTCTTACATTGCTCCAAACAGAATACTCATAACTGCAGCTATGACATCTCCTCCTGTTGATCTTTTGGCTGTTACAACAACAGCTCCCACCCATACAATAAGAGCCCACGAAGTGAAAGTTATAGTCTGGAACATGCCTGTTCCAACACCTTTTATAAGTGCTTCTTTCTTGCTTATCCTCATTTGTCTCTCTATGCAATCTGAGAAGGATTTGATTGATAGATTTTCTCCAACAAAAGCAAATACAGTTCTGATCTGGGAGATTGTCTGTCATAGAGCATCAGATATGCAGTATGAATAAATTGTTGTTTGATATTGCAAAAAATAAGATTGACAATTGGACTATGTGCTATAACATGAGGTTATTACTGAAGAAATTTCTATAACTTGTCACCTCTTCTACCATCGATGTGGCCTCTGAAAGGTATGCCATTTTTATAGTCGAAATCTCAGTCATTCTCTTTGTATAACTGGCGCCAGTTACCATTATCAGTGGAACAACTAGTAAGGATAGGAGAGACACTTCCCAACAGGATACAAATGCAATTAATACTCCAGAACCAAACGTTGCAATGCATGATAGAAAATGTCCCAACTGTCACGTGAAAAGAAGAAATGTTAGGTATAAATGGATGATATTAGATTGTAATTTATGAACTTCTGGATGTGCACGATGTTATAAGTAATTTTTGTTAAGCAAACTTTCCGTCTGCTATTGGACAGTCTTTGAACTTGATTTTGTACGACAGGCAACTGGTGCAGGTATGAGGAAGCACTTTTTAAGTGCTTTGAAACTAACAGTAATGTTTATAAGGATGAGCTTTTGCACCTTCTCTCCGATGGTGTCCTGTATTAGTGACATGTGGTTGCCTATGCCTGTAAGTACTTTACCACTAGTTAACTCTGTATCAAATGTCCCAATATCCTGTCTTAGCACTGCACTTAGAAATTTCAGTCTCAAACGTGCTACTTGTCTTTGACTAGCGTACATCCAGCATCCTATCTCTGCATATTTCACATTAGCACTTTTTTAAGTTCAAAATTTATGGAGTTAAGTTTCTACTGTTTCAAATCTCTGTGATTTTGAGTTTTGCTAATTGGACTTCAGTATGATAGTAGTAAGGTAGTTACCCAGCACTCCAGCAGGAAATGTTGCGAAGGCCATATACCAGACAAACGGGACGACCTGAAATAAGTGTAAGCAAAACAGCTGAGTATGTTTACACCTCTAAATACTTTTGTTTCAACTTTTAACTTCGAATATTCATTTTTCTTCAATTTCTCAATTAAATATTGTCCGAACACCTGGTTCATGATTTTGGATATGCCAGTAAGGATTATACCTTGTTGAGTGCTCTAACCATAGCTGGAATGTCATCAATATTATTTCCAAATGCATCAAGGGCTTTGCCTAGCAGATAATAGCCAACAGGCTGGGCAAGTCCATGGACAATGGAACCCAATGTCCCCAATGCCATGAGCGTCCAGTCAAGTGAATCTGCTTCACTCAGTAGTTTGTGAAATGGCAAAGTCTCAGCTGCAGCCTTCTTAATCGCACTGTCCACGTCAGTTTTTTCTCTCTGCTCATTATGATCATCAATGGCTTCTCTAACTTGAGCCATTTTTCTTTCTGTTATTTTCATGCACACGTACTTGGCTCTATTTATATGCTTGTGTTTTAACATATCTAATACAAACATATCGTTAATAACGTCCACCAGGAATATTTGCTGGGATATACCTAAGGAAATAATATACTAACATAGTAATCGATCTGTCTTGTCTAACTTTATCCAGTATGGTAAACAAAGGTTAATTAGTACGAGCTGTCATCGAGTAGTGTTGGATAATTTATATATTAATCAATATTCCATTACCATTAACTGGCATGAGATTATCGACAAAAGAGATTAGTCTAAGCAACTTTCTTTATTTTTGTCCCAGTCATAGGACTAAGACTTTCATGCAGCTGAGTTCAAGAAGCTAGTTCCCTTAGTTGAAATTGTAAAATGCTATATATTCGTTATTCTGCAGTATATTCTATAAGTATAATTGATTTTACTTACTTTTGATTAAAAATTACAAATATTATAGAAGATTAAATTATTGTGGCATTTAAAGTCGATTGAGACTATTATGTTGATCCAATAATGTCACTTTAGGGGTACTATTTATTCGAAAACAACCTCTTTATCCCGCAATAATAAGAGTTTTTTATTATCCTTATACCCTATTTGTAGGATTACATGGAGTATGTTGTTGTGTTAGTTTCCAGAGAGTGAAGAACATAAGAAACTTAGTTTACTTGTTGATGAACAAGTGAAACATAAGTTTGATAAGTTTAACAGAGAGAGATTGATAAAAGCAAAAACATATCTTTATTGCAGATTTAAACTTATTTATAGGTTACATTCATAATTGAAACTAAATAACTAACTCCTAAGGATAAGGATAACAACTACAGATAAGATAGAAATCAAATACTGCTTCCAGATAACTTAGAAATATGATTGTTGCAGTACTTATGCATTTTTCTAACACTCCGCCTTGCTTTAAGAGCTGCAAACTCCAAGTTTATTCTTGAGAAGTTGGAATTTGCTTCTAGGTAAAGGCTTGGTGAAGATATCAGCCAGCTGCTCCTCGATTTTGCAATAGAGCAGAATCACATCACCAGTTTTTTGCACTTCCCTCAAGAAGAAAAGCTTGATATTGAAGTGTTTCGTTTTGGCATGAAATACAGGATTGTGAGAAATTGCTATCGCAGATTGGTTGTCCACAAATACTTCAGTTCCTTTTGTTTGATTCATATGCAGATCAACAAATATTTTCCTCAACCACAGAGCTTGATTCACTGCTGTTGTTGCAGCCATAAATTCTGCCTCTGAAGTGGATTGCGCCACAATATCCTGCTTCTTTGAGCACCTCGAAAATATTCCGGAGCCAAGACTAAAGCAATATCCAGATGTGCTCTTCATGTCATCCACTGATCCAGCCCAATCACAATCAGAATACCCAAGTAGTTTCAGATTTGGATTTTTTTGAAACTTGACACCATAATCAATGGTTCCTTTGATGTATTTGATTACTCTTTTTGCTGCTTTTAGATGCAGCTCACTAGCACAATGCATGAACCTCGATAAAATGCTTACAACATACAAAATATCAGGTCTTGTAGCGGTGAGATACATCAAACAGCCGACTAAGCCCCTGAAGTATGTTTCCTCCACTTTTTCTACTCCATCATTCTTGCTTAGTTTCTCTTTCTGGTTCATAGGAGTACTCATCTCCTTGCAATCTTCCATGTTGAACTTCTTGAGAATTTTCTTAGCATAATTCTTTTGGCAAATGAAAACTTCATTCAGTCCCTGTTTGATTTCCATTCCAGGAAAATAGGACATTAGACTAAGATCAGTCATCTCGAAGGCTTGCATCATTTCTTGCTTGAAATCTTCAATATTCTTTGTATTGCTCCCTGTAACTAGTACATCATCAACATATATAAACACAACAAGAATATCAATGCCATTATGCATAACATAAAGTGTAGATTCTGATAGACTCTTTTCAAAGCCTAACCCAAGCAAATGATCATCTATTCGACCATACCAGGCCCTTGGTGCCTGTTTAAGTCCATAAAACGCCTTTCTTAGCCAGTAAACTTTGTCCTTTTTTCCTTTTGTCACAAAGCCTTCGGGTTGCTCAACATAAATTTCTTCCTGGAAAACCATTAAGAAATGCCGATTTGACATCCATCTGATACACTTTCCAGCCCAATTGCGCAGCAAGAGCAAGAATTAACCTGATCATGTCAAGCCTAGCCATTGGTGCGAATGTATCAAAGTAATCCACACAAAAAATTTGAGCATATCCCTTAACGACAAGCCTTGCTTTATGCTTGTTGACTGAACCATTAATATTTAACTTTGCTCAGAAGACCCATTTCAACCCAATTACTTTTCTGTCTTTAGGTTGATCAACAAGCTCCCAAGTTATGTTCTTCTCAATCATAAACAACTCCTCTTTCATTGCAGCCGCCCAATTTTCATCATTCTTAGCTTTAATGTAGCCAGCAGGTTCACATACTGCCACATTACATCTCTGATATATATCAGTAAGTAGTCGAGTACCTTTAATCAGTGAATGATCCACCACTTCATTTTGCGATGAGAGTGATATTTGCTTTTCAGGAACTTTAGCAGGAAACTTTTCTGCTGAGTCCAAAGAGTTTAGGACAAATTTCTCTGAGTCTTCCCAACACCATTCTTCATTTTCCATAAAATACACATCTCTATTGAAGATTATATTTTCTGTTTGTGGTTGGAAGACTCTATACGCCTTTGAAACTGCACTGTATCCAATAAAAATGCCCAGAACAGATTTCTTATCTAGCTTGTCTCGTTTAACTTGAGGAACATAGGAAAAACAGAGACAACCAAACACTTTAAGGAAGTTTAATGATGGTTTGAACCCATACCAAGCTTCAAAATGAGTTCGACCTTTCACCGCCTTTGTGGGAATCCTGTTTTGGAGAAAAACTGATGTATTTGCTGCTTCTGCCCAAAATTTCTTTGGCAAGTTCTTCTCGTGCAACATGCATCTGGTCATCTCCATTATGTATCTGTTTCTTCTTTCACTTACTCTATTTTGTTGAGGAGTATACAGAGTAGTACGCTGATGATGAATCCCTGCTTCCACATAAAATGTTGAATTGTTGAGAAGTGTATTCCTTTCTATTATCTGTTTGTATGGTCTGAATTTTACAAGCAACTTTATTTTCTACTTTTGCTTTGAACTTCCGAAAGACATTAGCAGCCTCTGACTTATGCTTGAGAAAGTAAATCCAACACATACGAGTTAGATCATCAACAAAAGTAGTAAAGACTACCTTTTAGTGAGGGAGTCCTTTGAGGTCCTGCTATATCGGTATGAATTAGTTGCAATTTCCTTGACGCTCTCCAAGTTGTCTTTGGAAATGGAAGTATGCTTTGTTTCCCATATTGACACGCAAGGCAATTTGAAGAATTCACTTCTAAAACAGGTAGGTCCTCGACTATTTCTGCCTTTTGCATTTTAAGCAACCCTTCATAGTGATAATGTCCGAGTCTTTTGTGCCATACTTCTGCAACATTTTCTTTGGCTGAAAAAATCACATGCTCCTCCTCAAATGGATCTAATGAGAAACTTTTACCTCTCATTCTTACTTTAAACATTTCTTGATTTGATGCATCCTTGATCAAGCAATGTTTATCTTCAAAATTTAATTTGAAGCCGTTTTCCATCAATTGACCAACACTAAGCAAGTTTTGATCTATTTCAGGTACATAAAGCACTTCAGAAATTGTTTTTGTACCTGAGTGACTTGGAATAGCAACCGTTCCTTTTCCTTGTACAGGAATATATTCACCGTTACCTATCCTGACTTTAGTAATGGTCGTAGGCTTCAATTCCTTGAAGAGATCCTTGTCGTTTGTCATGTGATTAGTACATCCACTATCAATCAACCAACACTCACTTGATGATTTACTTGAAAACATGTAGCAACAAAGAGTTGATCTTCCTCCCCTCCATCCACGATTTGAGCATCTACTTCTTGTTGCTGATTATTGTTCTTGCAAATGACCACTTCATGCCCAAGTTGATTGCATTTACTACACCTAGCATCCGGCCTTCTCCAACACTTGTATGGTGGATGGCCTTTTTTGTTACAATGCTTACATGGAGGAAAACTTTTCTTTTTGTTTCTAGTTTTTCCTGTTGCAGAACCTGCTGGAGCTCTTTCATTATTCTTCTTGTTCTTTTTATTTTTTGTCTCCATCTTGAGGCTTGGCAAACAATGCTCCCTCGGTATTTCCTTCATCTCTCATGACCTTTCGTTGTTCTTGAGCCTGTAAATCATTCAACAACTCCGCCAAAGTGATCTTGGACAGATCCTTAGTGTTTTCCAAAGTAGTTATGGTTGCTTCAAATCTTTCCGGCATAGTTACCAGAATTTTTTCAACAATACGAGAATCATTAAATACGGAACCAAGCAATCTTACTCTGTTTGCTACGTTCAGGAGCCTTTCAGAGTAATCTTTTATGGTTTCGATTTCTTTCATCTTCCGCATCTCGAAATCTCTTATAAGATTCAAAACTTGCATACCTCTAATCCTCTCATCCCCTTCATATTCTGACTTGAGATAATCCCATGTCTTTGGCTGACTTTAGAGACATAATTCGAGTGAAAATTGAAGAAGATACTGCTGAAAATAGGTAGGCTTTTGCCTTTGATTTTCTGGTTTTCCTGTCTTTATGGTTCTTGATCTGGGCCATAGTTGGATTATTAGGCAATGTAGGAATTTCATAATCCTCTTCAACTGCCTCCCACATATCCATAGCATCTAGAAAGTTTCCATCCTTACAATCCAAATCTGATAGTTATCAACATTAAAAACAGGTGGTGCCATAGTTGAAAAACTTGATTCTGCTTCCATGCTTCAAAAATTTGTCTTGTTTCGGTTATTACTTGTATGGAACACACACAGATCCCTCAAGAAATAAGGGCTCTGATACCAATTGTTAGTTTCCAGAGAGTGAAGAACATAAGAAACTTATTTTACTTGTTGATGAACAAGTGGAACATAAGTTTGATAAGTTTAACAGAGAAAGATTGATAAAAGCAAAAACATATCTTTATTGCAGATTTAAACTTATTTATAGGTTACATTCATAACTGAAACTAAATAACTAACTCCTAAGGATAAGGATAACAACTACAAATAAGATAGAACCAAATAACTGCTTCCAGATAACTTAGAAATATGACTGTTGCAGCACTTATGCATTTTTCTAACATGTTGTAATGTCACTTCATTTTCTTCATTATCATGATCAGCTTATATTTCTCAGGCAAAGAATTGGTGTGGAACACTTTCACATGTAAGGTATCAATGGTCTAGCATATACAACTACGAGATATAATATTAATAAGGTACAATAAGCTTTAGACAATGCATTAAAATATACATTGATTAGTGAAGATGTCATTCCATTAATTTAGATTGAGAGATGAATATCTATTATATCTGAAAGCTTGTATATATGTACTTATAATTTTTTATGCTCTAAAAAAAATTGACACTTTTTATATTTTAGTAATTTTTACCCCTCAACATTCACAAGATTCAAATGATATTTTAGTATATTACATACGTTGTTTATTTAAAAGACAAAATGGTTCGATGGACCCCTATATTATGTCTGTTTTGTAAGTTGGACACTTCTACTTACATGTTTGTCATCTGGACTCCTGAATCCACTATAAAACAACATTTTAAACATATTTTCTGATGTGACATCCTATGTGGCTGGGACCACATAGGAGCGTGTGTTTTAGTCTCCAACCGCGGGTCGGCCATCAAAAAAAGGGTCCCCAATGGTCAAAAAGGACATTATAAATACCCCTTCCTCATTTGCTTCCAACACCATTGTTGGAGCAATTTGAGCTTTTTTCCTCCCTTCTTCTCCAATTTCTCTCTCTCTAAGTTCTTATTCTTGATTTTTTTTTTCCTGTTATGTTTGTAATACTAGAGAGTTAATTTTTTATGTAATTTTTTGCAACACCATGACAGTTCGAATTTGTTATTGTGGACTTTACGCGAAACTTAAGATGTCAAGAACACCAACCAACCTCGAAAGAATGTGTTGGGGCTTTCAAAAATATCAAGTTGGTAATGGTTGTGCATTCTTTTGATGGGATGATGAAAATGAGCAATATAAAGGCAGACATCGAATGCAACGAAGACAACAAGGACTGGGAAGATATGGAAGGCACGGAAGACATGAAAGATCAAGCATTAGTATTGATATCACTGTTATCATTATTATTGTTTTTTGGTTTCTACCTGTTGTATTATTTAAGATGACTTGATCTATGTAGTTGCTATGTGCAATGAAAATGAAATTCAAATTTAATGACAAACACCATTTTGCCATCGTAGAAATCTGCAATATATAATGTCTTAACAAGAGTTGACATAAAAAAACTTGTCTTAACAACATCTTAAATGAGAAATGCACCATAAGTCCTAAAAAAATTGTCTTAACAACACTTAGGATCAATACAGGAAGAGAATTATACTAATGTGTTCCTTGAGTGCTTGTTATGGATTGATTCTTGCTGGCTTGAGTGCTTGATGTGGCTTGAGTGGTTGTAGATGATTTTGCCTTTGATCTTTTGTAATTCTGTTCTTCTAGCTGTCTTTGAGTTACTGTAGCTCCATCTTTCCATCTTAGTCTATTTGGGTTTGAAACCCAAGTCAATATTGGTTGGAACTGAACTAATAAGTGTTGGACTATGCAACACTCTATCAGTATTTTCAGACTGTAAAAATAAAAAATTAGTTATAGATGCACTAATTAATACCAGTTAAATGTAAATTACATTATATGAAACTTACCTTCTCTATCACACTGTCACTTGGTCCAAACAGCACACCAAAATCAGCTTCTTTTGCCTTCTTTGTCTTGGTCTTTTATATGTTAGATTTGCACCACCTCTCAAAGTTGTACTGGTCTTCCTCTTTTGGGCACCAACACCACTAGTAGACTGCTGAGTTGTAGATTACGTAGCATTATCACATACTGCTGAAGTGGTAGTGGGCATCACAGCAGTTGCAGGTCTTATATCAGTTGTTGAGGCACTTGCAGGCCTCACACCACCAACTGATGCAGCATTTGCAGGTCTTCTTGCAACTCTTGGTGCACTGTGAGCATTTGCATGCCTTCCTGCACCTGTTGGTGCACTGTGAGCATTTGTAGGCCTTTCTGTAGGCCTTCTGTTGCTTGATTTAGCATTTGCAGCCATTTCTTTAACTATTGAAGCATTTGCATCTTTCTTAGCAGCTGCAATACTAGTGCTGGCTTGCACACTTGGTTGACTACCACAGCTACCACTGAAATCTTTTTTCTACAAAAAAAAATATGAAAAGGTCAAAAACACATTCAAATAGAGTAAAATTCATCAATAAAAAAATATTTAGCTTACCAAAGTTGGACATCCTTTCTTGTTGTGTATAATACACTTGCACACAAAACATGTCATTTTTCTTCCCTTTCTTGTAGCCTTTTCAAACTTCTTTTTAATAGGTTCATCCCTAGCTTTATTTCTATTTGTACCTGACTTTCCTAGCATGGTAGTAATCTCAGGTGGCTCAATTGGTGGTCTTGTGCTTCTTGGCCACATCTTAATATTTGTCATTGATTGAATATACTTATCATATACCTTCAGGTATGTTTTCCTTTGATACCAGTGATCAACAAATGACTCCATATTCCATCCCTTTTAATGCATTGCAGCAATTGCATGTACATAAGAAATCCCCTTTAGTTGCCATGAGCTACAACTACATTGCTTCCTCTTCACATTAACAACATGTGTATAAGGTGGATCACTAATCTCAAAGCCCATATCACCATTAAACCTCACCTCACACTTGGTTGCATATTCACCATTCTCTGCAAGAACTTCCATAGCCATTGGTGATACATCACTAATTCATTTTTTAGAAAAATCTCTCATTTGATTCATTCTTTTCATGACTTTACATCTTATTTCCTTCAGCATAGTGATAATTGTTTTAAACCTAGCAGCTAAAATCTAACTATTGAATGTCTCACATATGTTGTTCTCAACACATCACATCTGCTATGTTTCTTAAAAAAAAAGCCTACACCATCCCTCTGTTGTACTTGAGCAAATCTTTCACAATTTTAACACCCAACTCACTCATTTTATTAAGTTTCTTTTGCAAATACACTTCAAATGAGGCCCTTGCAACCTGCCAGAATTTTTTTCTCCTTTTCTCACCACTCCAAACTGCTTCCAGTTAGCCCATATATGCCTAGCACACCATCTATGCTCAGCATTTGACAGTAGATTAGTAAGTGCCAAGTGAAGACCCTATCAAAACATATAAAATAATAGTTAAACATTAATGACATCACTATAGCAAACTTAAAAATAAATAACTAAAAAATATGAATATATGAACAGTCATACCTTTTGCATATCAGACATTACTGTCAAGCCTTCACCCCCATTTTCTTCAAGTTCCAAATCATGGCTGATGCACCTAAGAAACCAAGACCATGTGTCCTTGGTTTCTTTATCAACCACAACCCATGCTATAGGGTACATTTGATTATTTTCATCATTGAAAATGCAAGACAACAAGATATCTTTACATACACCCTTGAGAAAGGCACCAACTAAATGAATTATTCTTCTGCAGCCTTCTTTCCATCCACTATTTGAGGCCCCAAGACAAATGTAAATGCCCATAAACACCTCTTTTCCTAGAATTACACTCTTGAATATCCTAATAGATATAGTGGTACCAGGATTGGTAGTCCTCAACTGTTCAGCATAGTCATACAATCTAGCAAATTCTTCAACAAAATCACCAAAATGTCCATTCATAATTCTGATATTTTCCTTTCTACAGGTTGTTTTACTAACATACAACCCATAGTCCTTTCTTAAAAGTGCTTGAATCTGATGCAATTTTATTGATGGATCACTCATAATCCTATCCTTGTCATGCTCACTAATCCACAAAGGGTTACACATCTTATTTCCTGTCCTTTTAGAATACTTGTGTACAGGAAAGTAAGTTTTTACACTAAAATTTTTTGTGTTATCAACACTTTCAAGAATAACCCAAGGACAATCCTTATGCTCACACTTTGCCCTTACCCTTTCCTTCTCATTAGGTTTCAACTTAAGGTTCACACCTTTTTGAATAGAGTAACCCTGCAGTGCCTCTCTAAACTCAACAACATTAAAAAAAATCATATACAACTGAAAACATACCTTCTTTGTAGTTTTAGCAAAGTAGGTCTTGCTAGATGAAGTTCTAGGTAGTGGATCTACCACTTCATCATCATCAATAGGATTTCCTTCCTCTTCATCACTAATGTCACTATCCAGATCTGAACTATCAAAATAAGGGTCATCCCCACCCAGTTTACCTTCATATCTAACCCCCTTGTTCTTACAAATATCCTCAAAACCAGCATTTATACCTACTGGTCCAGATGATATCTCACTAGATTCACCCTATCAGTCTTTTCTTTTGCTTGTTTTTCAATGTTAGACTTCCTAGCTTGAAACAACTCTTCATCAAAATCACTCAACTCTTCAATGTTTTCATCAACATCATAAAGTGAATCACCATTAGAATCAGTGATATCAAAATTTAATTCAGAATCAAATGTTTGAAGATGGTATGCGGAGAAATCATTAACTTGACCTTCACCTAAATCTTCACAAGAAACCTTAGCTTTTCCTTTGTCTGTCCTAGGAGACTGATTTTCATTTATATATTCATCTTTATTTATATCCCATGGATGAGATGAAGACACATCAGCCCTATCAGTTTCAAATGGGTCTGCCACATCACCATGACTAACTAGTAATAATGATGGAGTGGCTGCCACATCATCATTAACAACTATAGGTTCACTAATTTGATGAACAAAATATACATCAACCAAATCTTCATGTTTTAAACTACTGATAAGTCTTAAAATATCAACATCATTTTCTAACTTATAATAATAGCCCTTTTTGTTACTCTACACCAAAAGATTTTAATTTTTTCCACATCAAAATCTGCTGCTAAGTTATGAAACAACATAACATGAAACTCATCAACATCTACTTTAATTTTATCAGGAATACGAACTCCATATGCATACCTTAGATCAAGGTTTGATGAAAAGACACCCCCATAGATGAATTGAAGTGTTACAATTATGTCCATTTATTTAGAAAACCTATACAATGACAAGATAACATATACATTAGTCAATTATCCACAAAACCCTAATTTTTAAAGAAAAAATAAAGGAATAAAAAAATCAATTCTGATTTTACCAAAAAAATCCTAAAATGTAATCGAAATAACAAAACATGCCATTGAAGACTCAAAACTGCTATACACACGTATAATAGGAGTATTAAACAACAAAAAAATCAAAAGCCCTAAAATTTTCGAACCCAATTATGAATTTACCAAAAAAAAAACCTAAAATGTAATCGAAATAACAAAAGATGTCATTGAAGACACAAAACTGCAATATATACGTATAATAGGGGCATTAGACAACAAATAAACCAAAAGCCCCAAAATTTTCGGGGACCCAATTATTATTTTACGAAAAAACCCTAAATTCTAATCAAAATCCCGATATATGCCATTGAAGGCATATCATCACTAAAAATAGTACCTACAACAACACTACACACAGAGCAAAACCACCCAAAAAATTGAAGAAAAAAGTTCATAATCGAGAAAACCTTATAACCACTAAAACCGACTCCATTAAATCGACAAGAAGCTTCAAAATAAACTATCAAATACTACAACTACACGAGAATATTAAATCCTTACACAAATTTCAACAACCATCAACACGAATTGGCCTAAATTAACATAAAATGGGGTAATTTCGAATTTCGGAGGAGAGAGACGAAGGGCGAAGAAGGTCTCACATGACCTAAAATTTCGGTCAAAATTTACTATTTATACTCTAGACACATCATTTCATACGTGAAAATTGTTTTACAACTATTTCCGCGATTGTGCAACACGTACAGCTGAGTAGACCGACAAAGAGTTTAAAATGTTGTTTTTTAGTGGGTTCAGGGGTTCAGATGACAAACATGTATATAAAAGTGTCCAACTTATAAAACGGACATAGTACAAGGTTTCATCGAACTATTTTGTCTATTTAAAATGATAAATTTTTTAATATAGAATTAAATTAAGATAAATAAATTAAAATGAACGTAGTAGTTCATTGCACTTGTCTATTGGGTACTAAGGTTTTAGTGGGTGTCAGCCATCTGATTGTCTTTAGTAGTTATAAACAAGTGCGTGGCGGTTCAGTGGACTAATATTTTAGTACCACCAAGCAATCAATACATGACATGAGAATATTTTTTAACCAAAATTATTTTGGGAAATATAAAGTTCTATTTGAAAACCATAAAATCCTCTAGCCAATAAAGCTTTTTTAAAAAACAAAACTTGCTTTTAAAAATAAAAGAACATAATGACCAGTAGTTTGTATCGACTCCACTGTACTATTACTTTGTATGAAGAAATTATGTCATCGAATTACTAATTCTAGAACAAACAAGAACTCAATGACAAAAACCGTAGCTGGAATAGGAAATTCAATATTTTTTGAACATATGTATGCACTTATAATTTAATGTGGTAATTTATTTTAATGATCTATAAATCATGTTAAATGTTAATGTTCATGAATAATGTAACTTGATTTCGATTAGATTACCTCTAGAAGAAAGTTACACTAAATACATTTGTGAGAAAATATCCTATAGATTGTTACAGATCAAATAATTCAAATTGCTGGATGGTTAACTGGTAATGAAATGTTAGAAGTTACCATACTGCCAAAGATGTAAAAAATGTATTCAATCTCTAATAACTGAGAAGGTTATGGTCTTACAGAAAAGTATTTACAAATATTCAATATGATATCAAAGCTCACATATATTATAGATTTTGAATCTTATAACCACTTAATCACAACAAATTTCAGGTATTTAATCGAATAATAAAAAGAAATTTAATGTCTCATCTCTAACTATTTAACCAATTGATCTTTCTTGTTGTGCTTCTTAATGTTGAGTAGGTTGTCGTCTCCTTCTACAGTTTTGGGCAATCCTTCTCTCATGTGTTAGCATTTGCGATTGAACTAAAACCAAATTCCATATAAATATTCATCCTGTATACGGTTCTCTCTCTCAAGAGGGCTAGATATTTGCAACTGGATTCTACCATTTGTTATTCCTCCTCTTTTTGTACTTTTGGCAATAATCTAGTCATCAGGGAAAATTTATAGAGTGTTGTCTTTATGGTTAGAAGTTTTAAATTGGTAGAATTAACTCTGTTTCAATTATGAGTTATGCATCAAACATTTCTTGTATAATCTTTTGGAATAGGCTTAAGTTAAGTTTGCTTTAATTGAATCCGTGGCATGAGAATGTGTTCTTTCCCGAGGTGCCTCTTAGACTACGAGTTGATTTCCCAAATGATCACTCAACTAGTAGTTATTATCTTAGAAAGTGACAACATCAACTTTTGATGTATGACTTCAGGCAGTAACTATCCACTTGAATTATGTTTGATATGAGAAAAATGTAGCATGCATTCTTTTGGATACATAACAAATTAAATGTTTTTGTACAACAGATCAGATCTCTTTATCAAGAGGATCTTTGCATCTTCAAGACACCAGAAATGGTAGATATCCAGATGCTTGATTGCATTTCATCTTCGAAAAGAAGCTTGATGATTCCATTGTTCGTCCTCAAGCTAACAAAGTGCTGGTCTTGAGCCTCCAAACATTCTTTTATGATGTTTATCAGCTTGTCTGTACAACGGCAAGTATTTTTAGTATTAGGAGCTTCATATTTTTTAAAATAAAGTATTACGAGGATAACAATGTCTAAAAAGGAGAGAACCATCAAGTTTTGAGGCAATAAATAGAAACTGAATTGATAAATTACATTCTTTTGAAGCTCTTAGAGTTCCGAAGTACTTCCTTTTGATGCTCAGTATCAGTTGGTTTTGCTTCAGGTGTAAGGTCACCCATTTGTCCTCTTTATGTCCTGTGATGTAATAACAAAAACTCAAATTATCATATTTAGTGAGGTAGGATTTGAAGTGAAAAATACTAGACTCGCCTATCTGCATCCTACATGAACAACATACCCAGTGTAGTCCTAAGAGTGGGGTCTAGGGAGGGTAGAGTGTACGCACCCTTACCCCTACCTTGTGGAGGTAAAGAGGCTGTTTCCGAAAGACCCTCGGCTCAAGTGCTAAATCACCTATCTGCATCTCCTATGACAAAATTTTCAGGCGATTTGATTCTTAGTACCTGAAGGCATTATTATCCATATTCGGGCGCCTGCAGTGAGCATCTCTGGGATCCTAGGAAAGGAATCCTCTATGGCTCTCGATTTAAGAATTGAAGCTCCTCGTAAACCTAGTAAAAAGAACAGTGAGCTGCCACTATTTAGTACTAATGCTATTGTGATGAAAAAACCGGAAAGACGGTGTTATCAGTTCTAAACAAAATTGTGGAAAGTATTACATGTGGCTGCTGTTGCTGTCACTGCAATCATATCCATTGGAGTTTGGATGGCCAGTCCAGAATTGACTGCAGATGCAACCTGAGCTCTTCGTGCTCCGAGAGATTCTGCTGCCTCAGCACATACCGTAGTCATAAGAGCAGCAGCTGAAGCAACTACATTACCCATATTGTGGTTCCATTTTCCTTCCCTGTCATAATTGATTTGGTGCGTGTCTCGTATTTCTGAGCTGCTATTGCTGGCAAAGCCAACAATTCCTGAAGCAAGCTGTGTGAGAGAAAGTACAGCATGTAGTTTTGCAGTTTGTAATCGGAGTTTCTCTTTCTTCTCTTGATTTGATCTAAAGAACCAAAATGGAGATTTTCTTTTTAGCCATCCCTTCATGTGGTGCAAGTCCACCTATGATGTCAAACCATGAGTACAACATTAGAAATGGAGCTAATTCGCGATAACAAAGATGCATGTTTAACTCGTGACCCGATTTCATTAACTGCCTGCAATAGTTATAGCTTGACGTTCTAATTAGTGGATGCTTCAAAGTCATCCTCATGGTTGCCTTTTTTGGGTGGGGGTAGGGGAGTTTTTTATGGGAGGAAGTGGGGTGGAAGGAGTTTGTGATTGATCACCTTAATATACTGTTTGTTGGTAAAAGCTCTGTTGCTTGAACTGTCCAATATTTCCTCACTTTGTTCTTCATAATCATCTCTGCCTCCTGTGTCTTTCAATAAGAGATTCTGCCAAAGCAAAGCGTGTTAAGATCATTATGCAGTTCAACAAGGCACCATTTTTATAGAAGATAGAAAGGGCAACGTAAACTACAGTGATTGCATATGGTCGCCAAGCATGGTGGTTAGGATCAACCTTTGCGGTAACTTTTCATTTGAAGCAAATATGGTTGACGATTAACAATCGTTTTTATTTGTATAAACCTTAGTTTTGCTTATAACTGATATGGCAGAATGCTAGTTTCTTACACTTGATGAAAACATTTGCAGGAGATCCCTAGAAGATGGACTCCACGGTCGACTCAAGAACTCCATTGCATTGGCAGGGTTGCTAGGTACCTCTGATGATTGATTGTAAGTGAAATTATTTCTGCTTGGCTCGAAACACCTTCTAGTTCTTGTCAAATTTACGTTCTTTGACTTACCCTTCTAAGAGCAAAATATATTCAGAATGCGATCAGAAATTCTGTAAATCACTTATAACAACAAAAGCAGAAATGAAACTCACATTGTAGTCTATGGAACTCTGCTGAGCCATGTGTTTTAACTAAGCAATTGTATTCTGGGAACTCCAATTGTACTTGTTAAGTACTTAATTATAAGACATCATGAAGACCTTTCTGCATGAATAATCTTTACTACTTATAGAGTTTACTGAAAAGGAAAGGAGTATACATGTATAAAATAAATGATTTAGATAGTAAAACAAGTACCAGCTTTGCATATGTAACTGAATGAAACTCATCACAAGATAATGATATATATGGAAAACTTACCATTAGAGGAAGGCATTGTGGGGATTAATGGGATATGTTATGATTGTGAATAATATATTCTTTCATAGATTCTAACGTTAGATGGAATTGAGTGTAAAAGAATGTCTATACTCTTTTTCAATTGGTAATGGGATTTTGGTGCATCATGTGGATATCGTCACACTTTATGTTTAGGACCACAATCTTGATTTTCACAATGCTGAATTAACATAGTAAGTTTAAGAAGACTAGTTATTGAATATGCATGCAAAACGAGGTCTTACACTGCTGTATACTTGGCAAGCAGCAATTTGGCCACTTGCCTATGATTAAGTTAAGGTCATTCTTTTATGTGCCCTCTTCCTGAAATGTACTGTAGTTTTACAAGTTTATTTAAGGCCAACGAGGTGAGTTTGATATCTTGGAAGGGTACTTAGCACGTGGCTGCAGGTCAATAATTGGGCAAACTCAGTTTATAGATAACAGGACACCAGCAAATGTCCCTATTTTTCTCTAAATAATTGATGACGGAAGCATATTAGTAGCCTAAAGTGTGGCATCTTGGCGCTGATTAAGGATAATTACGCTTCTTTTTCTTCGAAATCATGAAAAGGATTGTTCCTTTGATTTTCCACCAGGTGTTCAATAACCACTTTGAGTCCGATTAACTTAGATTCGTGCTAGAAAGTCTCGTTATGGAGGTAAAAAAATTCTATTCCATATTTAGCGTGAACCTAAAATCTCTAATTAAGAATGAAGAAGAATTTATCACTCCATCACAAAAATTTTGGTGATCAATCCAAAAAAATGATTGCTCCACTAATTTTTCAGGTGTACAGTAAATACTCTGGGGTCTAATAATCCAATAAGTCCGACCACTATGGGGTGAAACAGTCATCTAAGGATGAAGTACTTGCCAGTTGCCACTCACTCCAGTGCAACCTTTGGTGGTAAATTCAAGAAAAGATTGATCTATTGGTTTTCTGTTCATTATATTTCCGATGTTAAAATAAATGTGATAAAATAATTTTGTTATAATGTTTATAATATTCAAAAAAAAAAAAAATTATCTCGTCTTTCGTATTCCCTAGTCATAATACTATCAGTTGTTCTTGAATATAGTTACATCCATTTCTTATATCCTTCGGCAACACTTCTTTTATTTTTATATATGCAAAGTATAGAATTTTCAACTTCGCAACGTATATCATACTCTTTCTCAAGACCTATTTGACAATATGAAAGTTTGGATTGGAGTGCAATATCTTTCTTGATCTACGAAATTAGCAGAATTAAATAATTAAGTAGACAACATATATGTAATGAATATGAAGTATTAGCTATTGGTTTTCATGGAATTGTAAAATAGTTCAATTTGGTTTACAAAAGAAAAGATAAAAGAAGAAAACGAAGAATTCTAGTCTTAGGAATCCCATCCCTAATGGCTAGAAGCTAAATAAGAGACACTAAGCTCTCACTATGGACAGGATTCAGGGAAGGGTTTGACCACAACGAATTATTATATACAACCTCGCCTTACATTTATGCAAGAAACTGTTTTCAAGGCTTTGAACCCATGAACTTTACACTAATTACTCCAAGGCTCCGCTTCATGCGGTGGAAGTTCTCAAATCATATAATGTACACTCTTAGCTTGACCGCAAGTCGATGAATGTCCCGAAAAGAAACAGATTTAGTGTACGGAGGGAGGAAAGGTATATTAACAGGATAAGTACATGTTGAAGGAGAATGCATTGCCTTAACTCGTTACGTAGTGCACGGATAGGCAGTTATGTGCAAAAGTATGATCTATTTCTAGGTTATCAAAATGTAACTTCTTCAAGTAGGAGGACTTCCTCTTTATATAAAAGGTTCTACATTTCGAAGCCTTGCACTACTTTACAAATTTCACAAAGTTCAGCGAAGAGAGAAAAAAAACTTCCCTTGTAATGAGCATCTTATGTTTTATCATGATAGATGGGAAGTTTGATTTCAGATCCCTCCTGCTTTTTCGCAATAATACCTTGATCTACATAAAGATTTGTTCACAGGTCGAGAGCTAGCATGGTTAGGATATCAGCAATTCTATATATCTCAAGTGTAACATGTTGAGATATGGTATAAGGTTTGTGTTAGCGTATGAGCCCTACCTATTTCTCGATTGATCTACTGTTTGCCTATCTGTGGAACAGGTAAGTAAACGCAGTTCGCAGAAGAGAAAGCTGAACACAGTGTTTTTACGTGGAAAACAACCGGGTCAAGAAAGTTGTAAAAAACCACGACCTGTACCTCTACAGGATTTAATCCCAACTTCACTAAAAACTCTTGAGCCTCAACAATCAAACAATTACAAGTCTTCTTGTAACTTAGGAATTAAAACTCCTAATTCCTATCACTACAAAAACACCAATCTCACCCAAGATAAGTGTTCCCAAATCTTCGAGTTTCCCAACTTGAAGACAAATACTTCTATCTCAGTTTATAAATCACTGAGTACAAGAACTATGACTCGTTACAATTAATAGAACCAACCTATTACAACTGATCTATGACTTAAGACGTGTAGATTAGGTTCTTCTTCTTCAACTGGACGAACTTGATTGCTTGATTGTTGACTATCTCTTTTATGCGCAGACTGCTTTGATCTTTTTCCTTGTATTTATAGCAACCCTAATTGAAACCTTCAGTTGATCTCCTTTCCTTACTTGAATTGGATTGCCTTTTTCATTTTTTAATTTCTGCCGTCTTTCCTTGTTTCCTAGTTTGAATTGGACTGCCTTGATGTCCTTCCTATCTTGACTTAGATTGCCTTCTCTTTTGGATTTGAACTTGTTTCTTCTTTATCAGCTTGACTTGTAAATAACTTTGCTTTAACATCCTGTCCGCCTTGTAGGATATTCATGCTAATAAATCGAAAGTAGTAGATTCACTTGTGTGGAACATGTTGTGGAACCTGTTTCATTCACTGTGTTCATCATCAAAACTTCAACTGGTTTTCGTAACAAATTCCCCCTTTTTGATGATGGTAAATTCAACACTGCAGCATCCTTTTAATCCTGACATACTCAGTAAAGAACTATGACTAGAAAACTACAGAATGAAACATGATTAGTCATTGAGTTATAAGTGTTGCATAGTCTATTCTTCCCCCTTTTGACATCATCGAAAAACTGATTCAACAAGTGAAAAACCGTTTAATAATTCATAGCCTTTGAGGCAATCACTAAGACAATCAAAATTCAGAGTAATAAAACATGAATACAACAAGATAAAGCAGTAGCAGAACATATAAAAACAAGTAAGACCATTTCATTCATGATATGACTTCTATCAACCAGTAGCACCCTATTAGAAAACAAGTTATTTAAGGAAAGGAACAAAAAGTTGGTCTTGGATATCAAAAACAAAAGCTAAAGGGATGAAGAGGAGGGAATTAGAAAGGTGAGTTTCCTAATCACATCAGTATTTTCAGCTCTTTCTCTTTCCAGTAGTGAGGTTAGGAAAGCAATTTGAGCTTGATGAATCCCTCTTTCCTCTTCATGAGCGGCTTGTGCTGCCTCCAATACAGCCTGTGCAGCTTCAACATCACCCTGTTTATCAGCTAGTGCATTCCTTAGTCTCTGCATAGGATTATCCACATTCCTCATGGAACCAGGTAGCATCATGTGATTCACACTTCCTATGATATCTTTCACAGTCTGTGAAGACCATACTTGAATAGGTACCCTAAACTCCTCAAGGATAGGGGTAAGCCAGAATTCATAAGGAAGTGCATGCCCATTTTTCTTCTTGATGAGCACCCTTTACATGTGCTTCAGAATAAGTCTAGGTAAATCAATTCTTACTTCAGTATCTAACAGTTCCATGAGAGTGAGATCTAAAAAACTAGCCACATTCCTTCTCTCCTTCCTAGGAATGATCATCTTGTGTACTACATTAAAATAGAGCTGATGGAGGGGGGGACATCTCTCTCTTAAAAACCCTTCGATGATGAATCAGATGAGGATTCCCAAAGAACTTTCTACAAATTTCAAGAGCAGAAGTAAGGTTGTCCAAGGGTGGCCAACTGCCCTTGATATAGTGACCCCAACCCCCAGAAGGAATATATAGAATTCTAGCAATATCAGCAATGTGAAGGTTCACAGTAACCTTTCTCACAGTAGTAGAAAATAACTCACCTATGCCCATCCCATTTGTATAGAACTCATAGACTTTAGGTTTGCCAAATTTTCTCTGAATATCTCTCTGAAGAAACAAAAGAGACCATTCTTGAAACTCCAGTTTTCTCATCAAAGTATGCATGTCAGCTCCTCCAAACCCACCGATAACTCTCTCTCTAGCTAATTGGCATTTTTGGAAGTAAAGATTATGAGCTTCAGGAGTATCTTGATGAGAAGATGGTACAGGACCCTCATAGTCAGAGTCCAATTCAGCAGTGGTGTCTGGATGGTACTCAGAGTTAGAAGAATCAGAGGGAACAGGTTTCCTGACTTGTTTCTTTGATATGGAAGAGGCCTTAAAAGGTGAAGCTTTTGAAGATGTGGGAGCCTTGACCTTTGGAGTGGACTTAGAGGTGGATTTCTTGGGTGCAGATTTTGGAGAGGTTTTGTGAGATGGAAAAACTTTGGTAGTTTTAGCCATGATAGTCTTATTATTTTTTACTGAGCGAAGAAGAATATCAGGGGATGATGCTCGAGGAGGTGAGGGATCAGAAATAGTTACCCGTTTCTTTTTGCTTGCTTGAAGTGCTTCAGTCAAGAAAGCATTTTCACGCTTCTTCCTTCCTCTAGTGTGAGGAGTTTGAAGTGCAGAGACAGTTGGAGAGGGTTTCCAAGGAACTGTGTTATTAATAAAAATAGATGTGGGTTTTCTCTATGGTTGAGATCTGGATTTCCTAGGAATCAAGTCTGCTATGGGAAGGTCGTCTCTGTCACTAGAGTTCTTATCAATTTCAACAATGTTGAGTGGGATGGGTGGAGGAAGGAGAAGGGGTTTGGTGAAGGTTGAAGAAGGTGAAGGAATTTTGGAGATGACGGAATGCAGCGAAGTTGGTCAATTCATGGGAGATTTACGGAGGGATGATGGAAGGTAAAGTGATGTTTGGGTGAAGGATAATGGATTTTCTGAGATTTTTGGTAGGGTTTCTGGATGATGAAGATGAAGAGGATGAAGGAGAGGCCATAATGGAACAAGATATTTTTCTTGATTTTGAGAATGGAGTTAAGATAGACTTAGGAGGCTTATTTAAAGGAAAACTTTTAGAGAAAGTTGAAGAGGCGGTGAACTGCATATGACAGAGGAGTAGTGATTGAAAAATCTGAACTGATGGGAAAGGAAGAAGCAACTTTTAAAATGGAGCAGATCCCCTGATTTTTAGCGGTTTAAATGGAACTGAAGGGACCATGTAAATAACTTGTTTCTTAGTAAGGTATTGGAAGATAACTTTAGTCATACCTGAAAGAATTGTTTACAATTGCCTCAGTGTTCTAGCTTTTCTGCAAAATTAACATAATCATGAGTCAACATATTCTAATTTTTGAACTTAGGATACACTTTTTAATGTGTGAGATTGAATCAATCAACATTCACTTATAAAACAACCTATTCTAATCAAGCATTGAGGGAGACTTATGCAAGTTTAATTATCCCCAAGGCTAACCTATTTTTTTCAAAATGTTCTCTACTCAAAGCCTTAGTGAAGATGTCAACAATTTGTTCCTCAGTAGAACAAAACATGATTGATATAAGACCTTTTTCAACGTTGTCTCTAAGAAAGTGATATCTAATATCAATATGTTTAGTTCTTTTCTGTTAAACATGATTTTTGGCTATGTTTATGGCACTAGTGTTATCACAAAAAATTGGGACACACCCTAGATCAATACCAAAGTCCTTAAATTGTTGCTTAATCCATAGCAATTGAGCACAATAAGAGTCGGCAACAACATATTCAGCTTCAGCAGTTGACAAAGCTACTGAATTTTGCTTCTTAGTGGACCATGTAATCAAACATGATCCAAAAAAGCGTGCCATGCCAGCAGTGTTTTTTCTGTCCACCAAGTAGCCTGCATAATCAGCATCTGAGTATCCCTCCAAATTAAAGTTTCTACCTTTAGAGTACCACAATCCAAGATCAGTGGTTCCTTTCAGGTATCTGAGAATTTTTTTCACAGATTTTAAATGGGATTCTTTTGGTTTTGCTTGGAATCTAGCACACAGTCCTACACTAAACACAATATCAGGCCTGCTTGCTGTGAGATATAATAATGAACCAATTATTCCTCTATACAATTTTTGCTTAACATCTGATCTTGCTTTATCTAAGTCTAATTTTGTGGCAGTGGCAATAGGAGTGCTGATCGTTTTTGCTTCCTCCATGGAGAACCTTTTAAGAAGCTCTTTAGCATACTTCTGTTGGTGAATCATTGTCCCAGAAGCTGATTGCTTTATTTGCAAGCCCAAGAAATAATTCAGCTACCCCATCATGCTCATCTCAAATTCACTACTCATGAGTTTGGCAAATTCATGGGTCATACTCATATTTGTTGATCCAAAAATAATATCATCCACATATATCTGCACAATCAACAAGTCCTTCCCATCTGATTTCAAGAATAGAGTGTTGTCAATTTTACCTCTGGTATGACCATGTTTCAACAGGAATTTTGACAATCTTTCATACCAAGCTCTTGGAGCTTATTTCAATCCATACAAGGCTTTGTCCAATCTGTATACATAATAAGGAAATTCTTTGATTTCAAAACCTGGAGGTTGTTTAACATACACCTCCTCCTTGAGAATGTCATTTAGGAATGCACTCTTCACATCCATCTGATAAAGGATAAACTCCATGTAGGCAGCAAAGGCAACAAGTAGTCTTATAGCTTCAAGTTTAGCTACAGGTGCAAAAGTCTCATCGAAGTCAATTCCTTCTTGCTGATTATATCCCTGGACCACCAATCTTGCCTTGTTTCTTGTGACTGTTCCATGCTCATCAACTTTGTTTCTGTAGACCCACTTAGTCCCAATTACTGATCTGTCTTTTGGAAGAGGAACTAAGTGCCAGACTTTGCTTCTCTCAAACTGATTCAACTCTTCCTACATGGCTATGATCTAGTCAGCATCAAGCAATACTTCAGTTACCTTCTTTGGTTTAATTTTTTGCCAGAAATGCCTTGAAGGCACACATATTTCTCAATCCAGACCTTGTGGTAATCCCAGATGTAATATCAGTAAGTACATTCTCAATAGGATGTGATCCTTGATACTTGTATTCTTTTGGGATTAACCCTAGTGAGCTTCCAGGACTACTGTTGATGTTTTGAGTGGGGCTATTTTGAGGCTCGGTTCCCCCTGTCACTGTGACTTCAGCTTCAATTCCCCCTATCAAGGTGTCTTCATGTTTGATAGCTCCAGTGGATGAACCAGGTGACATTACCTGTTCCTCAGTGTCACTTCCTTTCTGCAGGTTAGTCTTAACACAGGATTCATCACAGATTACATGCATGCTTTCTTCAACACAGTTAGTTTATTTGTTTAAAACTCTATAAGCTTTACTATTAGGTGAGTATCCTAGAAAGATTCCCTCATTACTTTAAGTATCAAATTTTTCCAAATTATCCTTTCTATTTTTGTGAATAAAATATTTACAACCAAAATTTCTAAAGTGAGAAATATATGGCTTTCTTCCTCTTAGTAATTCATAGGGAGTCTTATCTAACATAGTCCTGATCATGCATCTATTTATGATGTATGCAGCAGTACTCATTATCTTAGCCCATAGGTTTTGAGCAATATTAGCTGCAAGCATCATTGTTCTATCTATGTCTTCTAAGGTTCTATTTTTTCTTTCCATCACTCCATTTTGTTGTGGAGTTATGGGAGCTGAGAAGTTATGATCTACAACATTAGATGAATAAAATTCTAAGAACTTTACATTCTCAAATTCTGTACCATGGTCAGACCTTATGGAAACTAAAAAAGAGCCCAGTTTCTTTTCAATTTTCTTAATTAAGATTTCAAAAGCACCAAAGGCATCTTCCTTAGAGGCTAGAAACAATGTCCATGTGAATCTGGAATAATTATCAATAATAACAAAAACATACCTTTTTCCTCCTCTGCTTTGAACTCTTATGGGTTCACATAAGTCCATATGCACCAGGTCAAGACACTTGGTAGTGCTAACATGGTTCTTTGACTTAAACGAAGATCTTACCTGCTTCTCCCTTACACATGCACTGCAGAACTTTTTCCTTTTAAATTTGGTTTTGGGTAATCCCAATACCATGTCTTTAGAAGAAAGTATGTTTAATTGTTTTAGACTTGCATGACCAAGTCTTCTGTGCCAAACGAGGGGATCATTTTCTATAGAACTTAGACAGGTTATCTCAGATCCTGGTAATGCCATAATATCGGCTTTGTATACATTTCTGTATCTCTTTGCAGTGAGCACCACTTCTTTGGTGTCCATCCTTTTGACTTTGACCCCTGCAGCAGTAAAAATAACTTTATTACCTTTGTCACACAACTGTGAAATACTCAGCAGGTTGTGCTTTAGTCCCTCAACAAGATAGACATCTTCCAATGCTTTTGATTTAGATGAGCCAATCTTTCCTACTCCAGAAATGATTTTCTTTTTTCCATCACCAAACGAAACTCCTCCTTCATCTATTTTGGAAAATGAAAGAAACTTTTTCTTATCACCAGTCATGTGTCTTGAGCAAGCACTATCTAAGTACTAGTGTTTTTTGCTTCTTTTCACTTTCTTTTACAAAAGAAATCAATGGTTAGACTTAGGAACCCAGACTAACTTGGGTCCTGTTTTATGAGTGAAAGGATGAATCAAATTTCTTTTAGTCCATGCGGACAACATGCAGCTCAACCTGTTTCTCTGACCAGAACTGGAATTATTCCTTTTGGTCTGAGAAACTCTCCATGTCAGGTTTTGACTATTGGATTTGCTTTTTGTAGCTACTGGGCATTCAGTAGTGGGATGTCCAAGGTTATCACAGATATAGCACAAATCTTGGGTTACATCAAAATTTTTGTGGAATCCCAATCCAGCCGTTTCATTGTACTTTCTTTCACCCAACTTATGAACAATTCTTGAGGAATTTGTCCACCTATTTGCCCTTTCAAGATCAAGTTTTAGTGTTGAAACTTCTTGATTCAGCTTGTTCATTTTTTCAGTTAAATCATAGAATTCTTGTTTGTATCTAATTACCTCAAGTTCAAAATTTTCTTGATCTTTACTCATGGGCCTTTTTCCATTATTAGTTAAAGTTAGCTTGAGGACTTCAGATTTAAGACCATTGTTTGAAATTTCTAGTTCTGTAACAGTTCCTGTGTAAGCCTTTAAATCAATGAGATCAAATTTTATGCTTGCAAAACTGTTGAACAATTCATCCCTATCAGAGGTTAATTCTTGGAAATCATCAATCAGGGCACTCATTAGAGAAATAAGTTTTGATTTTGAAAATAGTTGCAGTTGTTCTTTAAGATCAAGTATACTTACCTCAGAATCATTTTCTTCTTCAACTAAGTCTGAATCTCCAAAAGCCGTAAATGCAGTTTCATCAACTTCATCTTCATCTGAATCCGATCCCCAAGATGCTATCATTGCATGTTGTTCTTTCCTTTTGCCTTTTCTTTTGATTCCTTCTCAGTCCTTTCCTTCTTCCATTCTATTTCCCAGATTGGACGGTCTCTGATCTGATGATCAGTTTTGCCACACTTGTAACAACCATTTGGATTTCCATTGGATCGTCTCTTAACACCTGTTCCTTTCTTCTTCTTGAAGAATTTGCTGAAGTTTTTGGTTATGAAGGCAACTTGCTCTTTATCAAGCTCAATTTATTCATCACTATCAGAAGCCTTTAATGCCAAGACTTTTTCAGGATGTGCTTGTTCTTTCGTTCCATCAACTTCCATCTCATAAGTTCTAAAGTTTCCAACTAACTCATCCAAGGTCATTCCAGCAAGATCTTTGTTTGCTTCCCTGATTGCTGTTACCTTAACATTCCATTTTGACTTAGGTAATACTCTTAATACCTTCTCAACTTGTTCTTTCTTAGAAATTACTTTTCCCGGGAAAGTAAGTTCATTGATTAATGTGGTAAGCCTTGTCATCATCTCATGCAGGGATTCCTTCTCCTTCATCTTGAAAGCCTTATACTCAGTAAAAAGGAGAGAAATCCTGAATTTTCTTACTTGAGAAGTGTCTTTATGAGCATTCACCAGTGCATCCCAGATCTGTTTAGCAGTAGTGCAGGTTGATATCCTGTTATATTCAGCTAGTCCTAATCCACAAACCAGGATATTTTTTGCCTTTGCATTTTTATTCAAGCCCAACAAGTCATTAGGGGAAAACTCACTTCTCACCTTTTTAACTTGTTTTCCATCAACTAACTTCATTGGAATAGTGGGACCTTCAGTGATCCTGTCCCATAACTCATAGTCTTCTCCTTGAATAAACATCTTCATCCTTGCTTTCCACCAAATAAAGTGAGCGCCATCAAAGAGTGGAGGTCTAGTAGTTGTTGTCCTTCACTGTGACCAGTAGGAGGTGCAAAATTCATCATGTTGATCTTTTCTTAGGTGCTAGCCTTATTTAAGAGAACCTGCTCTGATACCACTTGTTAGCGTATGAGCCCTACCTATTTCTCGATTCTACTGTTTGCCTATCTGTGGAACAGGTAAGTAAACACAGTTCGCAGAAGCGAAAGCTGAACACAGTGTTTTTACGTGGAAAACACCCGGCTCAAGAAAGGTATAAAAACCACGACCTGTACCTCTACAGGATTTAATCCCAAATTCACTAAAAACTCTTGAGCCTCAACAATCAAACAATTACAAGTCTTCTTGTAACTTAGGAATTAAAACTTCTAATTCCTATCACTACAAAAACACCAATCTCACCCAAGATAAGTGTTCCCAAATCTTCGAGTTCCCCAACTTGAAGACAAATACTTTTATCTCAGTTTATAGATCACTGAGTACAAGAACTATGACTCGTTACAATTAATAGAACCAACCTATTACAACTGATCTACGACTTAAGACGTATAGATTAGGTTCTTCTTCTTCAACTAGACGAACTTGATTGCTTGATTGTTGACTATCTCTTTTATGCGCAGACTGCTTTGATCTTTTTCCTTGTATTCATAGCAACCCTAATTGAAACCTTCAGTTGATCTCCTTTCCTTACTTGAATTGGATTGCCTTTTTCGTCTTTTAATTTCTACCGCCTTTCCTTGTTTCCTAGTTTGAATTGGACTACCTCGATGTCCTTCCTATCTTGACTTAGATTGCCTTCTCTTTTGGATTTGAACTTGTTTCTTCTTTATCAGCTTGACTTGTAAATAGCTTTGCTCTAACATCCTATCCGCCTTGTAGGATATTCATGCTAATCAATCGATAGTAGTAGATTCACTTGTGTGGAACATGTTGCATGGAACATGTTGTGGAACCTGTTTCATTCACTGTGTTCATCATCAATACTTCAACTGGTTTTTCTAACAGTTTGTATAGTCAATGCTTTTGGCATGCCTATGCTGTCTGAGATGAGAGATCTAGGACTTCCGTCTAAAGCTTCAACAAGATATAAAGTCTTAAAATCCTGTTATACAGATTTAGAGAACTAACTTCATTGAGTTTACATATTTATGTGTCTTGGATACTGGATGGTGATCAGCTTTTAGCCTCTACTAATGTACATCTACTACAGAAGGAACTACAATACGAAGATTAGGTTTGATTTTCAACCCAATTAGGCAACAACCTAAAATACCTGTTTTATAAGGTTACTTGAGAAGAACAGCAACAGCGTAGGTGCAAGAAGCAAAAATACCTATAATGGAGTATGCTGTGGAAACAAGACCATATAAATGGAAAAATTATATAGTCATACAAGAAACCATTGACAAATGATAATGAATATCCAGCTTAATTAAGGGTATAATAATTCACTTTCCCCATCTTGAAAGAATGAGTAAACCAATAATGGTGAAACATATCCCGGCAACTATAGTCACCACTAAAGCAAAAGCATATACAAGACTTGGAAAGTTCAAGTATTTCTGTATTCTCTTTAGTCCCTTGTCAATGGCAGGTGCCAAAGCAGCTGCTCCTGCAACCCTAAACGGCCTTGTCACATTATTTCCCGTCCACATCGCGATTATAATCTGCCGTTATGAATAGTATTTTTTGAGCGAATGGTAAATGAAGATACACAAGGCAATTAAAATTAGCACACATCCAATTGGGAAGTAAAGTGCAGAACTGCAGCATGAAAATTTCTAGCTAGTTTGTAAGATCCACAATAGTTGCTCAATGATTCTCATTAGCATATTCTTACAGAGCTTGGCCTGGATGCCCTTTTTGGTAAAGAGGAAAAAATGACATTGAATTCGATCTACGATAACAGAATACACAATTCGATCAAAAGGAAAAAATGGTCTTAACTTTGATCTACAGAAACGGAATAAGATAATTTTGGTATATGCAAAAATACTGAGGTGGATGATCTACTACAAAATGAAAATGCTACTACAAGCATTGGTCCAGTACCCTAATGTGAATAACAACAAATTTCCTATTGCATTTCGATAATAAGGTCAGTTTTACCTTTGCACCAAAAATTTAGGAAATCAAGCCTACAACAACAATAGCAACATACCCAATGCAATCTCACAAGTGTGGTCTGACGACCATAAGATGTACGCAGACCTTACCCCTGGCTTTGTGGAGTAGAGAGGCTGCTTCCGATAGACCCTCAGCTCAAAAGGGAAGTTATTCTAGGAAAACATAATCTCCAATTCTTTGACCCAAAGCCAAGGGCATTTTTTCCCCCATCCCCTTTATCAATTGGTCATTTGCCAGAAAGACACAAGGGAAGTACATATTTTGTAACCTAATTAATGACCGTAAATTAAGTATACAAAAAGTTAGCAGCCAAGAATTACTACTTACTCCCAACAAAGCTTGGAGGTTTGCAGCAGGATTATTCCCTGTAGTCTTCTCATAGCCCAAAAATGCAAGAACAAAGAAACTAGTGTATGTGACACCATCAATGATACCATATGCGAGAACAGCTGCAAGCCCCAGCTTTGCTACTTTCGCGCTCATTTCCGCTGAGTTCTCCTAATAAACACACACATACAGTGTCAATAAATCAAATGTCAAAGCAGTTTTCACCAAATCCCTCGAAAGTATACAGCTCCCCTCAATTTCAATTTGCCAAAGTGAACCTAGTTTGTGTAAATCACACTACATTCTCAAAACAGAAAATCTGAACAGCCCAATTGTCTTGTATTCTGACTCGGTTTCAAGTAGGTAAACGGAAAAACTAGACTTTGTGGTCTTCATTAAAATTGTAGGTGTATGTATCGGGTTTCAACGAGTGTAAGAACACCCTGAAACAAGTTTCGGAAGAAAAAGTTATGCTCAAAATAGCTAACAGTAGTACATGAAAGGCGTGTCTAAATTTCCTTTTTAGTCCATTCAAAAAATAATGTCAACAGTTCTTTCATTTTAATTTTTTACGTGACATATAAAACTACAGTATAAAAGAGCATTTTGATACGTTCTATCTTTAGTTTAAAACAAGACAAACAAAGTCGAAACGAATGGAGTAAAAAATAGGAAATGGATATACTTTACCTTCCATTTCTTCCAAAACCCTTTGCTCTCTTGGTTCTTACCCCACAAAAAGAAAAGAAATATGTCAGAGAAAAAAGAGGGGAATGGGATATGTGGGTGTCACAGAGAGAGAGAGAGAGACTGACATGTATTTCTTTGTTTTCTTGAAAAAAGTTGGCATCAGCAGTAGATCCATGAGTGGAGGCTGAACACTTGATTGAGAAATGGGATAAAGGTTGAGCATTGAGCTGGTTGAATAAGCTCCTTTTAGGTTGAAGTTGCAGTGATGATAGGAAATAAGTCAAGTGTGGAGTGGTTGGGGGAGAAAACAAGAAGCTAGTTGGGAATGGAGGAGCACTTGCCATTTCTGGAAAGATACAAGTACCAACAGCCCATCTCTTTCTCTTCTTGCTTACCTCTTTGACTACATCCAATGGTCTGGACTTCATTTGGTTTTATTACTTAGTAGCTGTATGCATCCCTGCATTAGCACCTAAGTTGCTCGGACTTTTAAAAAATATCTATAGATGCGTGTTGAATTTTTCAAAAATAGTATAAGGATCCGACACGGTTGTGGCAACAATTTTGTAGAGTCCGAACAGCTTAGATTAACACACTTATATTTACACCGAATTTAATCAAGTAAAAATACTACTACTAAATTATGAAAAACGATATATTCATTCGTTTGATGCGAATATTTTCATTGTCAATAAACTTTCTCCGTGATATGCGGTCCAGATTCCCCCAAAACACAATAGAAAAACTACTAATATGAAGTATTCATGTTTTTGTAATATGGTTCGGGGCCCTTTTGGCGACTAGCTCAAACGATTCATTTAATATGTATAAATAATATATTCAGAATCCACTAAGCACAAAAAAAAATAATCCCAAAACCACACTTGTGATTTCGTTCTTTAATTTTGTAGTACCAAAAGCCACTATGAATAGTTATTTGCACCCGGTATTTTTACCATAGCGAGCTATTTAGTCTTGGAAGTTGGGAATTAGAATATGAATTTTTATCTAAAAGACAAGTGTGTTGTAAACACCGAATGTGGGAAAGTTTTTACGTTGAAACCACAATAATTGTTAAGAAAAAGAAAAATTTCTGCGCAACATTAGAATCATCAAGTGTGTATAACAAATAATCAACTCAATGGAAAATGTTAGAAGACAAACACCCATCTGCATTTCATATATAACAACACTTCATTTTACAGATCGTGTTCTCCAAAATTCATCAAAGCCTCACACCTTTACTAATATACATTAAAAAAAAAAAAAGTTCCAACAGGACATAAAATATTTATGAAACAATAACTCTTCCCCTCTGCAATCTTGCAAAAGAGGTCTCATGTAATGCTGCATCACTACTACTATAATCATATCTACGTGAATACGCTAGTTAGTCTGAACAAATAGGTTTTCTGTGATCTCGAGCTCTGGAATTTCTCGCCTTGCTGCAGAACAAAAAATCCATTTCCTTGACATCGATTTCATAGAAATCTTTCTATAGTACTTGTTATCATCTCCCAAGTAAAATGTACATTCAGCATTTTCATACCAAGTATATACTTACCTAAGTGAATTGCTGCCTGATAGCATCTTCATGATGAGCATTCGCTCAAATAGAAAGAGATCGACTTAATTTCTAGAGATTAGCCGACTCCTCTGCACCAGCTGCATCTGCGGGTTCCTTAAATTTTGCCTTCTCACTAAGCACTTGAAACGCATTTACAAGATTTTGAAGTCTCGCGACAAACTCAATTAACAAGGAAGTAAAAGTTGCCAACGACAATGGACATGCACTTTCAAATGTACGTACTTCACGTTCATTTATAATCACATCTCCAAGAATTGAAAGACGTGAAGGCCACACCATCTGATTGAACATATTTCCAGAGGAACACAAGTGTGTAGAAGATATATTCAGACTTAAATTTGGATTATGATTATCCAGGTGTTTCAATGTATGAGTAGACCTCATATTGAGAGTTGCTTCACTAAGGGAGTTTATCGACATGTATTTAGGTTCGTGGTCTTGCAGTTCCTGAAGATGTTCGTGATCTTCAAACTGGTCAGGTTGTTTTGAACTTTCCCAGTTCTTCACCTGAACCAAAAGATAAGATTTTTGGTCAATCAACAGTTGTAGATCCTCGGCAGCCTCATGAACTTCTTCAAGAAGATCCCTAGGGCTAAGTTTCTCCATTTTTTCGACTTTGTCTCCAAGATGTCGTATAACTTTAGCTCCTTCGATCCCAACTCTCTGGATCTCCTTGCAAAAGACCTGCCTCAACTCTGATGCTGCCTACAATAAGGAAAATTTGCATAAATTAGTATGAAACCATGAAGCCTAAAGGACAGGTAAGTCAAGTGGAAACTGGACACTAGTGTTCTCGAGTTTAGTACCGACATGTCTAAAATTCTGTACTCACAATTGCTAAGCTCCTTCATAGATTAAGGAATGCATATCAACACGCATTTAGTAAGTTATATCCAATTACTGCTGTGAGATCTTTACTTCATTTCTTGGGGAAAGTAAGACGATAGTAAGAAAAAGAATCACATAATTCAAACATAGTCCATGTTTCTTAAAAACATATGCAATAAAATAGGGAGAGAGTTTGATGCACATAGTGTTATTCAGGAGTTTGAAGATTGAAGCTTTACCTGTATTTCTGAAAGAATACAGCTATGCATAGCCATGACCATGAAGGTGCAATGCCTCAACGCACCACTGACTTTAACATATTCAGCCCACGGATAATTGAACATCTTGTAACGGCCATGAGGGGGTTCCCATTCAGCAAAAGCTAGCTGCACCACAGATTTCAAATAGGACATTCAATTTTAAGAGAACGAAATAAGTAGCATAAAGCATCAATGAGATATATGCGTACCAGAGACTCCTCTTGGCTTGTTGACTCCATAGCGGCCCTGTATCCGCTATACACAGGGTCATCAGAAGCCTGGTAAAGAAGAATTTTTGATGGTATCCTATCATATTCAAGACATTGCAAATAGCCATTGACACAACCTAACAAGAAGCGTTGCAGGTATCAGTTCAGCAGTAGCCTGAGCAAATTCAAAGACAAATTGAAGATACTAAAGGAAATCCTCACCTTCCAAAGAAGTAGAAACACATTTAAAATTCTTTATCACCAATTTGTGCAAATCTTCTCCAGCCCAAATAGGGTATACGCCGACATTTATAATCAAACAGGCACCAGCACCAACCCCAATTAGCAACAAACGCGAAACAGCTGCCTGAAAAAAATGTGAAGTTCCCGATACCAGCACAATACAAAACGTCAACAAGAACACCCGAAATCCATATTCATATTGCTTCATTGCAGGATACAGTTTCAAATAACTTGCAAGGGATCCTGAATCAAAAGAGAAAAGTAATAAGACCAAAGCTGCACACAAGAGTTCTTGATGTAAAATACTAGAACTCAAACCAGACCTGCCATAAAAATGCTGATCACTATCACAACCTCCTGCCATTTTCCAGCCATAACAGACAATTCAGCAACACCCAAAGCTAGTCCTGCAGCAGATAATGTCCCCAAAGCCCTGTTGAATCCTTTGTTTAGCGTTGCACCTAGCATTTGTATACATCAATTAGATTATGGATATCATTAACTTACCCACTAAAAATAGACAAGTGCTACTAGTCAAATAACATGATCAATAAATTAACTATGCCTCCATCACAAACCAGTTAGGACTATCCGTATTTGGGATAGTCAATATGAATCGCCTTTAACCATTCTGCTCTACTCATGCTCATACTAAATAATCAAACATCGCAATATTTAATCAACATCTTTATTTGGATCTCAATCTGCTACATCTCAATCTTTATTGAATCATTTGGTTCTATTTAGGCTCACTTTACGCCAATCTTAAATTACGTGAACATGACGACAAATAACATGCCTATTCTAGATTTAATCAACTACGCCTCAATTCCAAACAAAATTTTTAACATACCTATGCTGTACTCGAATACGACAACAACGGTGAGGATGGCCCAAATGGAATATGAACCAACATAGGATAAGGGCTCTTTAAAGAAAATGATAACCGAAACTAGGGAGAGAGCTGAACCCATTTTAGCCGCGAAAATAGCCTTCTGTGGATCCTTACGACCCATATCAATAGCCTTGATCGAACATTGTTTAACATTACTGAAGAATGCATTAATCCGATTACACAATCTACGCCAACATCCTTCGTGTTCAATGTGAAATGATGCATCCAATCCATACTCTGAATGATTGGGAAGCAATCTCTCTTTGCTCGTTTCATTAAAGTTTTCGCTCAATGGCCCAATATCCACATTGGCCCTCGCCATTATTTTTCATAGAAGCAACAAGATAAATGATTCTTCGGGATCCTTCCTTTCTTTAAACGGAACGAAAAGAGATAGAATCAGGCCGATTCTCCAAAATGCCTTTCTGTATATTCCTTAATGTTCAGGCTATTCACGGAACGTCAGAAGCAGATGATTAATTTGATGAATTTTTCCATGACAGTGCATGAGATTTTGAAACATTTTATAAGTTCTTCAGTTGGAGAAAAACAAGAGCAACCATCATCATGAAAGTTTCTCCTAATGATCAATTCCATCAATTGTATTACCAATTCTTAAATGGTCAAAATTTGCCATGAAAGAGCGAAATAGTTTATATATGTGACATATAATATGCCCGTTAATTATTGAGGTTAGTTATTGGGCCTCTAAAATATGGGCTTAACAAAGTGGGCTCATCATTTATAGCCCAAATTAATGGATTAACCCAATAAAAATTACTTTATTTAAATCCATGTGTTTTTGACTTAGATAATTAATTCAATTATATTAATCCACAATATCTATTTGGAACTAATATATTTTAAATTTAATATAATCCGAATTTCATACGAATTTTGATTTAATAAAATTTCATGGTCCACTGTGGTTAATCTGTTGAATAGATCGTAAGTACCATCAAATCATTCAGCCAATTAATAAAGTTCTTGCAAAGATTAGTTTTCCTCATTTTTTATATAGTCAACAACTTTAAGTGTTTAGAAAAAATATTTTTTATACCATCAAGTCATTCAAATTACAGTTACAACTTACAAGTAAACTTTCTTAGAATGTGCATTTGACATCTCTGAAAAAAAAAATTATCCTACTTGCCACAATATATAAAAATGATCTGATTTTAATTTTATATACTTCATCTCCAATTTCCCAAACTGTTAATATTACTTCATACTTCAGATCTAAGTGTGTTATTTGTCATGCACTTGTTAGTTTTGAGTATAAAAATAATATTAGAGAAAACTAAAGGTTTAGAATTAAAAAAACTTGGTAATAACCTTTTAATAATCAATATTAGGTTTGATTTAAACATATACATATAACAAATAGGTCAAGAGTGCGCAAATAGCTTGGGAAAAATTAGAGAAAGTAAGAATATAATTATAATAAATAGCAATACTTTTGTAAAATTACAGTTTATAGCAAGAGTA
>NC_061116.1:216544607-216550179 GCF_002878395.1 Capsicum annuum | reverse complement strand
TTTTTTTTTTATTTTTTTTATTTTTTTTTCTTTTTTATGTTTGAAGATAATTATCTCCATGATCTTCAAGATTTCAAAATAAAATATCATTACTGTATTTCATTCTCTTATATCTCTTCCTTCTTTTCTTGTTAGCTCTTTTTTAATCTTATTTTTTTATTATTTTATTTTGATTTCTTTTTCTTTTTCATTTTTTTCTTTCCACTTTATTTTCTCTCTTCTATTTCTTTTTTTTTCTTTTTCATTTTTTTTCCTTTCTCATATCTTTTTTTTCTTTTTCTATTTTCGTTTTCTTCTTCTTTTTTCTATTTTAGAGAAAATGATTTATTATCCCTCCAACCTTTAGTCGAAAGTTCAATTACACACTCAACCTTTAAATGTGATTTCTTACCCCCTGAACTTTTTTTACCGAACTTATGACCCCCCCTGAACTATTTAAAATAAAAATTATAACACCCCTAAAAATCCACAACCACATTTATGTTGAGAGCTGAGATACACACATTTTTGACACGTGTAAAATATATTTAATTTTTATAATCAATTTTTTATTCATTTCCTTTTATAATTATTACTTCATTATTTTGTTCATCTTTCATCCTTCATTTCTCTTTCTATTCATCTTTCTCCTTTCTTTTCATCTTCTTCTCTTTCTTCAATCTCAAAAGTCATTTTGGTCCAACAACTGTAATAGACCATTTTTTATTTATTATGCTTTTTCTTTATTTTTTCTTTCCTTTTCTATTTCATTCTCTTTTCTTTTACCAAATTCTCATTAGTTTTTTCAGCCCTGTCTTTTATAATTCATTCTCGAATCGTCTTGACCTCTTTAACTTCCCCCAACAACGAACACAAAAGTGAAGAAGACAACGAAGAAATAGATCTAAATTCTATTTTGGTTTTTTAAAAAAATTGAAGAAGCTATCTAGGATAAAGGTGCGAGAAGAAACAAATGTTAATTTTGATTTAATAATGTTGACATCAAAAAAATCGATTGATGTTTGCACTTTGTGATGATTTTTTTCTCCATTAATGACAGTAAAGTTCATCAACTTGATGGTTGGTGGGTTTGTTCTCACAGGTCGGAAAAATTATTTTAATTAATTTTAGCGGTGCTATGGTAAAAAAAATCATCAACATCGACGATTTGAAGATATCCCTTTACGAAGCTCCTGCTTTTAGTGTTGATGTGGCTGTCGAAAAATTGTTCAGAAAAATGAGGAGTGATGTGCGATGTTGAGATTGAATGTTTGTGTGTTGTTTGATCTTTGTTGTCGGTGAATAATTGCTCATGTTGGCTTATTGTCCATTCTTTGGTTATGAACAGTGTGATGAAGTCGAAAATAATAAACAACATCGAATTTAAAAATTTCCGTCAACCTTAAAGTGAGAAATAATGACCATATCAATTATTAAATTTTCGACAATCTTAAATCCGAAAACAACGAACAATACCAATTTTAAAATTTTCAACGACCTTGAAGCCGGAAACAATGAACAATATAGAATTTAAAATTTTTGATGACCTTAAAGTCGGAAACAATATAGAATTTTGAAATTTTCGATGACCTTGAAATCGAAAATAATGGACAATACCCATTTTTAAATTTACGATGACCTTGAAGTCGGAAATAATGGACAATATCGATTTTGAAATTTTCGATGATCTTGAAGTCGAAAATAATAAACAACATTGAATTTAAAATTTTCACTAACCTTGAAGTGGAAAACAATGAACAATATCAATTTTTAAATTTTCGACGATCTAAAATCCGAAAACAACGAACAATACCAATTTCAAAATTTTCGACGACCTTGAAGCCGGAAACAATGAACAATACCGAATTTAAAATTTTCAATAACCTTAAAGTCAGAAACAATAGAGAATTTTGAAATTTTCAACGACCTTCAAGTCGGAAACAATGGACAATACCCATTTTAAAATTTACGACGACTTTGAAGTCGTAAATAATGGACAATAGCGATTTTAAAATTCCCGACAATTTTGAAGTCGGCAACAATGAACAATACCCATTTTAAAATTTTCAACGAATTTAAAGTCGAAACCAATCGATTTTGTGCTTGAAAATAAGAAAAATGATAAATTAATTTTCAATGTCATTGATGAGTTGTTGGATGTCATTGTTTGTAAGAAGAAGATTCAGAAGAAGAAAGAAAGAAAATGAAAAAAGAAAAAGAATAATTAAAAATGAATAAAAAAAATAAAGAAATATTAAAAAAAAATCGTCCTTACTCTCTTTAAAGAGAGTGAAATACACTCTCTTTCCATGTCAGCGTTCATGGGTAATAATTCCACTTTAAAATAGTTCAGGGGGTAATAGGTCACCTTTAAAGATTGAGTGTGTAGTTATGATTTCGACTAAAGGTTGGCAGTAATAAACTATTTTCTCTCTATTTTATTTTGTTTCTTTTTTTTTTCTTTTTTTTTTTACACTTCTATTTCACTTTCTTCCTTTTTTTTCTTTTTCACTTCTCTTTTTTCTTTTTATATTTTTATTTTTTTTCCATTTTTTACTCTTCTATCTCTAACTTTTATTTTGAAAAGACAAATATGTATATGACATACACATATTCAAAAAACATACAAAGTACATAGCCATACAGATCTGAATATGTATTTACAGTACAAAACATACATATGTATTTACGAAATACATATCATATTCATATTAAACAGTAACAAACTTAACTATACTATATATCTTCATATGTATTTGCGAAATACAAAGGTGACTCATATAAACTAAGAATATACATATGGATTAGGTATGTATTCTTTAAATACATATGCAGAGCTATATGTATTTTATACGGTGTTGGATTCATCTTTGAACTGTACATACTATGTCATTTTAGAGGGTTACATATGTACTTATTTGTTTTTTTTTTTACTTTACAAGATATGTATCGTGTATTTTTTTTATTACCTATATGTATATATATATATATAATTGTCATTTTTGTTATAAAAATTTTGTGTCCTATATGTTTATATATACATTTGAGTCAGATATGTATTTCTGTAAATACATATGATGATATATATGTATGTTTTTTATCGTAAATATATATGCAAATCTGTATGTCTATTTATTTTGTATATTTTTTGAATATGTATATATGATATAGATATTTATTTTTTAACAATAAAAGATAGAGATAAAAGAGTAAAAAAAAAAAAGACAAAAAAAAAAAAAAAAAAACAAAAATAAAAAATAAAAATTCAAAAAATGAAGTGTAAAAGGAAAAAAAAAGAAAGATAAATAGAAACTAAAAATAGAAGTGTAAAAATAAAAGCGAAAAAAATTTAAAAAAACCAAGAAAAAGAAAACGAAAAAAAATATGAGAAAAGCAAAAAAATGAAAAAAGAAAAAAAGAAATAAAAAATGAAAAAGAAAAAAAAAAGAGAAGTAGAAGAGAGAAAATAAAGTGAAAAAGATAAAAAATTAAAAAAAAATTAAAATAAAAATAAAGATAAAAAATAAAAAAAACTAACAAGAAAAAATAGTTAGAGATATAAGAGAATGATATTTTGAAATTTTAAAGATCATGGAAATATAATCTTCTTATTTGAGTTTGATTAGGTAAAGAAATCTACTACAATAACAGTAATTTATGAAAATTTAATTAGATAGGATAATTATTCCTTATTTAACTCAACTAATTTTGAGTAAAATAAGAACAGTAAATCTTATTGTATATGTATTTGTATAGCAACAGTTTACTTAAATACAAAATATAATTTGTCATTTTACATAATTTTGAAACTATTACTATAAAAATTACAATTAAGACTTCAATATTTCCAAAATTTTCCCAGTAGCTTGTCACATTGCATGTACATGATATTTCATTTCACTTGTGATATCTCAGCGATGGCTACAAATAATATCCAGTAGCTATTTATGTACACATAAAAACAGACACTATGTGACACAGCTAGCTGACTTATCAAATGAAATGTGTGGTCTGTATTTGTGTATTACTATAATAGTGGCTCAAACTGCTGTAGTGGATTGCTACAAGTGAGGCTACAAGACAAGGACAGATCGATTCCAGGAAAAATCACAAAGATAGTTGAAACATAACAATATGCAGATTAATTTAGTGCAGATGTAAGCCCTTACATCATACTATTAGTCCATTTTTATTTGTTCAATATATAAGGCTTATTTGTTCACTTTGAAAAACTAAGAGTTATCACTTATTTTTTAATTTATTCTTATTATTAGCCATCGTCATTTTTTAAAATATTAAATTTATTATATTTAAAGAGTGATACTACAAAATTATCATTCTATTTATTTCTCGTGAGAGGTAGAGGTATGTTAAATTAACACTCTGACAAGTAAAAATGAACCGGCAGGGTAGTACTAACACTAGTTACTGTATACTGGTATAAAAGCACTTCCTGACACCATCAGGGAAACTTCCTAATTAATTGAAATTCCCCGTTTTACCAAAAAAAGATATAAAAGCACTTCTCTTCTTTCTTCACTTGCAACTATTTAACACTGCATCTAACAGTTAAGTAGTTGCTGAAAATGGCTTCAAAGTCTGGATTAGAAGAGCTAAACTTTGTTTTGATACCTTTACTTGTTGCAAGTCACATCATACCCGTAGTGGACATGGCCAAACTGTTAGCACAGAGAGGCGTGACAGTCACTTTAGTCATGACACCTCTTAATGCTATCCGATTTACTGCAGTAATTCATCGTGCCATCGGTTCTGGACTCTTTATTCGGATACTTGAACTCCAATTCCCAGCCAAGGAAGCGGGGTTGCCAGAGGGATATGAAAGCGCGGATGTTCTGCCTGATACAGCTCATCGAAGAAATTTCTTTACTGCAATTGATATGCTACGAGACGAAGCTGAAAAATTACTTGCTGAGATGAAGCCTAAGCCGAGTTGCATTATTTCCGATATGTATATTGCTTGGACTGCTGAGACAGCTGATAAGTTTCAAATTCCAAGGATCATTTTTGATGGAACGAGCTGTTTCAACCAATTATGTATGCATAATTTGTACATCATGAAGGATCAAAACAAAATTCCTGAATCAGGGCCTTTTGTCATCTCTGATTTGCCTGATAGAATTGAAGTAACCAAAGTTCAGCTGCCTGGAGCATTCAATCCTCCACCAACCCTTTGCGTGCAAGATATTCGAGACAAAATCCGAGCAGCTGAAACAAGAGCCTATGGGGTTTTAATCAATACTTTCGAGGAGTTGGAACAAAGGTACGTTGATAAATTCCGAAAACTTAAAGATTATAGAGTTTGGTGTATTGGACCTTTGTCCCTTTGTATTAGTGACCGTCTAGATAAAGTGCAGAGAGGAAATAGCGCTTCATTTGACAAAGAAGACTGCTTGAAGAAATGGCTTGATTCTTGGCAGCCTGAGTCTGTTGTGTATGCATGTTTTGGAAGCCTTAGCCATACCACAGTTGAGCAATTTGTGGAGCTGGCTTTAGGCCTAGAAGCAACAGGTTATCCATTCATTTTAGTCGTAAAATCAGGGGAAAGACAAGCACCAATAGAGAACTGGATATC
>NC_061116.1:216531626-216541607 GCF_002878395.1 Capsicum annuum | reverse complement strand
AGTACAAAAGTGATATATTAAGAAGAAATACACTAATTCAACTTATGTTTGAATACAACTTAGAGGCTAATCTAATACATAAGAGAGAGATACGTAATACTCTGAATGCCAGGAGCTCACTCTAAGTCTCCGAATCAGGGATACTCCACAAGATGCACATATCAATGGAGATAACTCGTACTATAATCTGTAGGCTGCGGAGGTGTAGTATGAGTACCAAACGAATGGTACTTAATAGGCAACTGCCAACTGAGCTCCAAAGATAAAGTAGATATGATATATACAACATATAAATAGAATGAAATCTATAACCAAGAGTCCATTAATCATGTAATAAGTCAATGAGAATACCAAGGGACAACTATCCTATTCATGTCCAAGAGTCTAACATAATAAGACTAAGGAAGTATCAAGGTGAACTATCATATTCTAGCTACATTCAATATATGTCAAAGCTATACCATATATCCCAGGTCAATATACAAATAAAGAGCGAAAGAAAGATATATTATAATATACAAGGCGAAGGAACGACTATACAATATGAACAACGAAGAAAGGGATATCCACTAGTACCATGACTTCATATAATATATATATATATATAAATAGGAGGTCATCTCAAACATAACCTAGATTGTCATGTTCTCATTTTAAGACCTCATTATAATACTATCGGGATTCAATACCAACATACTCAGGATTTCTAATCCATATGGATAGACATAGAATAATCGTGCATAGTAATGTAATCATAAGATAGCAAAGGCCGAAGATATACCTCAATCCCAATACCGGATCCATGACCAATCTGTCATAGGCTAGCCATAATAATGATCATAACAATAATAATAACAATATCAATAACATCGTAAATAATCAGCTAATCCGGACAACCAAATACCTAGCCGAGCCTATGTGTACCCCTACCACCCCAGACTCGAAAGGTTCAATTAACATATAACAACACAAGACATATTCTTCACCCATATCTATGTAACTGTCCCATACCGGTTGATAGACATAGGTGCATACTGGTGATAGGCGATGCACATATAGGAATGAATGCAAAGTATACCATCAATATCACAACTCATAATAACTATCCTCATCAGTACCATCATCATCATAATCAACCTCTGGCCTTGCCGGGAATCAATATCATCTCAAAGTATTCTCCAAACTCAAATCGGGTATCAATCTCATCATAATATCCTCCGTCCTTACCGGTAATCATTATCATCTTAATGGTATCCTCCGGACTCAAACTGGGTATCAATATCATCATAATATCCTCTGGCCTTGTCAGGAATCAATATCATCTTAATAGTATTCTCCAGACTCAAATCGGATATCAATATCATCATAATATCCTCCGACCTTGCTGGGTATCAGTATGTCATCACAATATCCTCTGGCCTTGTCAGGTACCAATATATCATTATAACTCTCGACACATAAATATAGGCATATAATAGGTGCACAGACACAAGCCGGTATACTCATAACCGTAAAGATGTCTATCTTATCAATACATCCCAACTATTTGTTATTAGCTAACCAACACTTATTATTATTAAATCGCTAGTTCGCTAGTCATCACATAACCTATAGTTATTAGCCTAAACATTATCCTTCACATAATCCTTGTTTATGGGATAATAACTAACCACTATTTATTTAATAGTCAACATCTAACATCTAGTCTAGGTTCATCATTAGACCAAAATCATCATTTATCCACCATTTATTATTATCAACTATTCATCCTATTTTTGTTAATCATTAGTAGACAACACACTACTACTTATCACCTAACCATCTTTTATTAAATGACATCATTCATTAACTGACCATCATTAGCTACCATGTTCCAACTAAGCAAGATTCATTAACTAATACATTAGCTTCCAGCCATCAAGTGTAATATTCAGCTAATAGACAACTAGTGACCACATAGCTTAACCGTCTAACAACAAGAACAACCATAAGATCATATTTCAGCTATAATCATATCATTTATAATGGTAAATAATCATGAACATACCAAATCTATGCATGCCATCACCAGTATTCAATCAATGGAATAATAAGCATCATACTGGATCTTCCTCCGTCCCATACTGGAGAGATGTGTATACAAACATATACATATTCATGCTTCAAATTCTAAAACCATATTCCAAGCATAGAATTATATCATATCTATGCTACAAATTTGCCCAAACTAGGGAGAAGGCAATAGAATTCTACAAGGGTATTAAGCAATTCAACCTATGGGTTAAAACCCCCATCTAATCCCCAAACTTATATATAGAATCAATACTAATTCCTTCTATCCAATATCAATCTTAACATTCACATTTACACGCAATATATATCATACATCATCCATGAAAAAGAGTAGACAGAAGCCTACCTCAAGGCTAAATCACAAAATCACACTCCAAGCACCACATGCTCATCTTCACTTCAAAATCCCCAAAATTCCATCACACTATCAATAATATAATCTATTCATCAATACGAGTCTAATGATATCCATATTGCACTATTGTGCTTCGGATCCAAAAACGACACCAAAAACCCCAAGTGGGTTCCACGTACGGAAATCGCATTTCTGAGGTCAACCCAATGCTCATACATCACCAAGAAATCATAACCCTCAATCAATTGGTGAAAACAAACCAAATTTAGGGCTAAATCAAGCCCTAAGCTAAATTAGAATTTTTGGTCAAGAGCTATAACATTCACCAATAATGTAATAACCCTTCGGTTCATTGGCTGTGTTTTACTTATTTTCATCGATAAAGCTCATCCATAGCCGTCCCAAGTCATTAGTGACTTACTTGAACCGATATTTTAGTTACTTGACGGTTTGTTTGGTTTATAGAATTTTTCGCTCGGCGACCAGTGGAATCGACGAAGACTCAAATTGAAAAAATATTTTAGGTTCTGAGATTGTAAATTCCTCTTGTAAAATTTAGAAGATCTTGTATTAATACTATCAGGTCGTGGAATTTGTGTTTGAATATCGGGTGTCCTTAGTTGTATAAATATTGTTATATATTGTGTTTATACATAGAGTCCATGTTGGACATTCTTACCAAGGTAACCTATTGCCATAGCTCCGGATTACGGTATTGGATGACCTATCAGAGGGATGTGGTAGGTTCCACCATGACTCCAAATGGGGTCGTGATAAATTGGTATCAGAGACTAGGTTTCACCGATATTATTGATACAAGAGCAAATGTCTAATAGAGACTTGCGGATCAGAACGTTGACGTCCGTTTCTTATCTTCGGAAGGCTATGTGACATTCTTAGGATTCTTTTATTATTTTCATTTATATCGTGCTAAGAGTCTGAGTTGATTTGCAGTATATTTTCTTAACTTTACTCTTTAACAGATATCAAAGAGACGTGTTGCACCTATGCGAGGTGAGTCCTGAGATTACTCTTTCATAGATGTCGAGGAGGCGTGTTATCCCTATACGAGGTGCGAGTCCCGAGATTAGGCTTGACAATCCTGCTCCTATTTGTAGACTACCTAGAGTTTGAGGACAGCCTCGTGATGTGTCTTTAGCTAAGGGCCAGGATAGGTCGTCTTCCCCGAGACCTATCCCTGCACCTGAGCCAGAGATTCCTCCGCCACAGCCAGTGGTGGGCCATGGATCATCCCAGGCTCCACCAGGTTTTATTCCTTCTTCATTGCTCAAGATTGCCTGGTTAAGATGCTTAGTATGGTAGGTGGTGTACCGCCTGATGGTGCACATACTTTTGGGATTGGGGCACAGCCTGCAGCTGCAGCTCCTAGTATTGAAATTGCTCCTGTGTCGGTAGTCATTCAGCCGATAGCTGTGCCTCCAGTTGTGACCCAGCCTGCTATGTCTACCGATGAGCAGAAGATATTTGATAAATTTTTTAGGTTGACTCTGCCTAGGTTTTTTGGTGCTCCTGGGGAGGATGCATTTGAATTTCTTACAGCTTGTGAGGATAGACTTTGTGCTTTAGGCCTTGTCAAGACTCGTGGTGTGGATTACACCATATTTCAATTGGATTTGTCTGCTCGTCACTGGTGGAGGGGGTTTGCAGGTTCTAGACCAATTGGGTCTTCTCCCTTATCATGGAATCAGTTCTCTGAGATATTCTTGGAGAAGTATATTATGCGTAGTCTTAGATATCGACTGAGGGATCAGTTCTCCAGACTGGAGCAGGGCTCCATGACAGTCGCCGAGTATGAGGCTCATTTTCATGAGTTGGCCAGACATGCGACTTTTATTTTGAAAACTGAGTATGAGAGGGTTTGATAATTTGTCAGAGGGTTGAGACTCCCTATTCGGATGGCTACTCAGAGTCTAGTTGTTGTGGGTAGGACTTTTGTGGAGGTTTTTGATCATGCTAGAGTGATGGAGGAGATGCAGAGAGAGAATCGTGAGGGCCGTGATAAGAGGCATAGATTCCAGGGTAGATTTGGTGGGATTCGTGGTAGTTCCCAATTGAGGAGTGGTATTTCTTATGCTGGACATACTCCACATCCATCTTTTCAGCCTCAGAGTCAGTCTAGTCGACCAATTCAGCCAGCTCTTCAGATCGCTGGTGGGGATCAATTTATTGTAGTGGTCGCCCTAGTAAGGGCGGTGATCAATCTTTGAGAGGTTTATCTATGATCCATACTAGGCGTGGTAGCTATGCCAGATCAACCGGAGTTGTGAGTTCTATTTTTTCTCGTGAGTCTTGTTTTACTTGTGGTCTTCCTGGTCATTTATCGAGAGAGTGCCCTAGTCGTGGGGCGATTGTTGCTTCAGCCCAGAGAGCTACTCCCATTAGAGCAGTTCCTCCTTCAGGTAGAGGTAGTTCGCCAGGTCGTAGAGGTGGTTACCAGAGTGCTCGAGGTGGTACTCAGGCATGCAGGACAAGAGGTCAGTCAGGTGGCGGGCATGGTCAGTTATATGTAGAAACTGCTAGACCCGAGGCTCAAACTTTGAATGTTGTAGTGACAGGTACAATTTTGGTGTGCTGCAAGTCGGCTCTTGCTTTATTTGATCCTGGATCTACTTATTCTTATATATCTTTTTATTATGCACCACGGTTGGATTGACCGGTGATTTATTATCTGCGCCATTATGTGTATCTACTCCTGTGGGTGATTCTTTAGTAGTGGATCGAGTGTTCAGATCATGTGTTATGACAGTTAGTGATGTAGATACTTATGCTGATTTTATTATTCTGGATATGCTGGATTTCGATGTGATACTGGGCATGGACTGGTTAGCTTACTATCATGCGGTCATGGATTATTTTTCCAAGACCGTTACCTTAGCCATGCTCGGCATACCCCCAGTCTATGGCAGGGAGCGGTTAGTTGTGAGCCAACAGGGATTATTTCTTATATTTATTTTAGGAGACTTATATCAAGAGACTGCAAGTCTTATCTCGCTTATATATGTGATACCCGTGTAGAGAGTCCGACACTTGACTCTGTTCCTATTATGTGTGAGTTTCTTGATGTATTTCCTGATGATCTGCCTGGTATTCCCCCTGACCGTGAGATTAAGTTTGCTATTGACCTTAAGCCTGGCACCCGACCTATTTCTATGGCACCTTACTGTATGGCTCCTGCCGAGCTTAAGGAGATGAATTCTCAGCTTCAGGATCTTCTTGGTAAGGGTTTGATTAGACCAAGTGTGTCCCCATGGGGAGCTCCTGTCTTGTTTGTAAAGAAGAAGGATGGTTCGATGCGTATGTGTATTGATTATAGGCAGCTTAATAAAGTGATGGTGAAGAACCGTTATCCAATGCCTCGCATTGATGATTTATTTGACCAGCTTCAGGGTGCAGTAGTATTTTCTAAGATTGACTTGAGATCTGGGTATCATCATTTGAGGATTCGGGCTGAGGATATCCCAAAAACAGCCTTCAGGACCGGTTATGGTCACTATGAGTTCTTGATGATATCTTTTGGGATGACTAATGCCCCCACCTCGTTTATGGACTTAATGAACCATGTGTTCAGATCTTAGTTCAGATCTTATTTAGACCCTTTTGTCATTGTGTTCGTTGATGATATTCTTGTATTCTCGAGGAGTAGTGAAGAGCATGCGCAACACTTGAGGATTGTGATCCAGGTTTTGCGAGAGCATATGCTTTTTCCCAAATTCTCCAAGTGCGAGTTTTGGCTTGAGTCGGTATCTTTTCTCGGACACGTGGTGTCCAAGACGGGTATTATGGTAGACCCGACTAAGATTTTAGCGATTCGTGATTGGGCTAGGCCTACGTCTCTGACTGAGGTCTGTAGTTTTATTGGTTTGCCAGGTTACTATAGGCGCTTTGTTGAGAGCTTTGATACTATATCAGCCCCTATGACTAGATTGACTCGGAAGGATATTCCTTTTCGATGGTCTGAGGAGTGCAAGTTGAGCTTTAGGAAGCTCAAGGATTGTCTCACTTCTGCCTCTGTGTTAGCTCTTACGATTGAGGGCGAAGGATTCTCAGTGTTTTGTGATGCTTCTAGTGTTGGTCTTGGATGTATTTTGATGCAACAAGGTTGTGTCATTGCCTATACTTCTAGACAGCTTAAGGTGCATGAGAGCAACTACCCCACTCATGATTTGGAGTTGGCGGCGGTAGTTTTCACACTCAAGATTTGGAGGCATTACTTGTATGGTGTGCGTTGTAAGATTTTCACCGATCATGGTAGTCTTCAGCATCTTATGACCCAGCGGGAGCTAAATTCTCGCCAGCGTAGATGGATGGAGTTTCTAAAGGATAATGATATATCTATCTTGTATCATCCGGGTAAGGCTAATATTGTGGCGGATGCCTTGAGTCGCAAAGCAGTAAGTATGGGTATTTTGGCATGTATTTCAGTTTCTCAGAGGTCGTTAGCATGGGACATTCAATCCTTAACCAATTTGATTGTTTGCCTCGATATTTCAGATCCAGTGAGAGTTTTGGCTTGTGTAGAGGCGAGGTCTTCCCTGATTGAGCAAATTCATGGTCGTCAGTATGAGGATAGAAAATTGTGATTTTTTGTGACCAGGTAATTAATGGTGAATCTAGGAGGCACACTGTGGATTCTGAGGGTATTCAAAGATTCCAGGGTCGTATTTGTGTTCCCCGAGTTGATGATCTGATCCAGTGTATTCTGCATGAGGCTCATAGTTCTAGATATTCTATTCATCCCAGTACGACTAAGATGTATAGAGATTTGAGGCAGTTGTATTGGTGGAATGGTATGAAGAGAGATGTGGTAGACTTCGTAGCTCGTTGCTTGTGTTGTCAGCAAGTTAAGGCCGAGCATCAGCGTCCAGATGGATTGACTCAGAGATTGCCCATTCCCGAGTGGAAATGGGAAAGGATCACCATGGACTTCATTAGTAGTTTGCCTTGTACTCCCCGTGGTCACGATGGTATCTGGGTTGTTGTGGATCGTTTGACCAAGTCGGCACATTTTATTTTTATTAAGATGACCTTCAGTGTCGAGAGATTAGCCTAGATTTATGTTCGGGAGATAGTTCATTTGCACGAGGTTCCTGTGTCTATCATATCATATCATGGTTCTGTTTTTACTTTGAGGTTTTAGAGAGCATTCCGGAGGAGTTGGGTACTCGAGTGGATTTGAGTACAGCTTTTCATTCGCAGATGGATGGTCAGTCCGAGCGGACTATTCAGGTGCTTAAGGATATGCTCCGAGCTTGTGTTATGGACTTTGGAGGCCAGTGGGATCAACACTTAGCTTTGACAGAGTTTGCCTACAACAACAATTATCATTTGAGTATTGAGATAGCCCATTATGAGGCATTGTATGGTAGGAGGTGTCGTTCTCCTATAGGATAGTTTGAGACATCCGAGGTTAGACCCCGTGGTACAAATTTGCTTCAGGACTCGTTAGATAGAGTTAGGGTGATTCAAGATAGGTTGAGAGCCGCCCAGAGTAGGCAGAAGGCCTATGCCTATCGTAGACTTCGTACCTTGAGATTCAGAGTAGGTGATCGTGTGTTCCTTTGAGTTTTACCTATGAGAGGTATAATGAGGTTTGGAAGGAAGGGTAAGCTTAGCCCTTGCTATATTGGTCCTTTTGAGATTCTTCGCGTAGTTGGCGAGGTGGCCTATGAGTTGGCTCTACCTCCAGACTTGGCCGCTGTCCATCCATTTTTCCATGTCTCTATGTCGCGAAAGTATATTCTGGATCCTTCTCATGTGCTTAGATGGTACTCGATCCAATTGGACGATCAGTTGACATTTGTGTAGGAGCCCGTGCTTGTATTGGCTAGTGATGTGAGAGGACTGCGCACTAGAGAGATTCTTGTCGTTAAGGTTCAGTTGAGGCACCGCCCGGTGGAGGAGGCCACTTGGGAGTTAGAGAGAGAGATGTAAGCCCAGTACCCTCACCTATTCAAGACTTCAGACACTTGCTTATCTTTAACTTTCGAGGACGAAAGTTCCTTAGTAGTAATAACCTTTCGGTTCATTGGATGCGTTTTGCTTATTTTTGTAGATAGAGCTCCTCCATAGCTGTCCCAAGTCATTAGTGACTTGCTGGAATCGATAGTTTGGTTACCTGACGGTTCGTTTGGTTTATAGAACCACTTTTCCAATTTGAGTCTTCGTCGATTCCACATGGTCGTCGAGCGAAAAATTCTATAAAATGACTTCAAATGCAAATTTTAACTGCACCAGTAGCTATCTAATATCAATTTTAGGATAGATATACCCTTGGTTCAAATCCCACAGCACCCGAGCTCATTTCTACCTATTAGTCGAAAAAGGTCAAAAATCAAAATATGTGGGCATGGGACCAACAAGTGGTATAAATGACCTCGGATGTTGAATTTAGTTACATAATTTATTTGCGGAAAACGGAGTCTGAATGAGTTCGAAAGATCAAAAATAAATTTTGACCCTGGGGGCCCATTTAAAACCGTATAAAAGGGTTTTTGACAGATTTTGAGCATTCTTCACTCCTATTAGAACCCTAGCAGCCTTAAGGAGATTGGTAACAAAAAATGAGTCTCATGGGTTGATTAGAAGCTTAACAACTTGTGTAATTCATCCTTTTTACTACAAATCCTAAGTAAGAATTCTTCAATTTGATATTAATTTCATGGTTTCTTGACTTAAAATCCTAAATCATTCTGGGTCAATTGTAGCCCCAAAATTAAGTTATTTACTCAAATTACTTAAGGGTTTTAACTCCCTAAACATAATTAGGCTATGAATTGGTCTTGGAAACTCCTTTCCAAGGGTGAAATCCTATTGGGGTTTTTGTGTCCATTTGAAACCTATGGCACAATGGTGCTATAATGGGTATTTTCAATTCTTGTTGTGGCGCTTAGGTTGTATTGTTGATAGCATTGCTTGTGGAAGGGAAAGCTTCTCGGAAGGGAAAGAAAAAGCTCTTTGATTCGTGAGTTCCTTGGATTCAAGGTAGGTTAGGCTTACCCGTAGTATAGATTGAGATTGTTTGTAATGTAATTGTTGATATCTTGCGAGATTGGGAGGGTAATTTAGACGATAGTTGATTAAATTATTACATTTGAGTTTCAAGGTTCCTGCTCCTTCCACTGGTTTGTTTTCCAGTAACAATGATTCAGATAAGCTGATGTATTTTACCATTAATTAGCACAAAGTAATTTTTAAAAACTTAGCTACCTCCTTGATGAAGAACCAGACAGAAAAGCTGCATACATAAATCAACTGTAAGGCTTCATATATAGGTACATTTGCTAATAAACAACTAGTAGAAGAGCAGAAATTTCTCCTTAATGAAAACCAATAAATTCAGTGACAGTTTTATATATTTGTTTGATTTTTTCCAAGGGTTGTGGTGTCGAAATACCAATGCTCTTAGTGCTTGATAGCGCACACCTGTATGCTGTAACGTGAGTGCTTGTAATCTATGTGGTAATGTTTGTAAAAAGAAAAAAGGGAGTAATTTATGTGTTTCCTTGTTATAAACATCTTGTTGCTCAGTTGCC
>NC_061116.1:216501465-216528626 GCF_002878395.1 Capsicum annuum | reverse complement strand
ACTAACCTTATAAAAGAACCTTTCTTCAATCTTCATGTACAATTAATCATTTAACACACTATATAGCTTTCAGCTCTTACTAAGTAAAGATGACTACAGTTCCAGCATTAGCAGAGCTGAACTTTGTTGTGATACCTTTACTTTCTACAAGTCACCTCATACCCCTAACGGACATGGCCAAATTGTTAGCGCAGCAAGGCGTAACAGTCACGTTACTCACAACACCACGTAATGCTGCCCAATTCACTGCATCAATTGATCGTGCTGTTTGCTCTGGACTACTCATTCGGGTAGTGGAGCTCCAGTCTAAGGCTAAGGAAGCAGGACTGCCAGAGGGGTGTGAAAACCATAATGATGTCACCAGTCTGAACTACCGAAGACAGTTCTTTGCTTCAATCGATATGCTACAAGAACAAGCTGAGAAATTACTTGAAGAGATGAAGCCTAAGCCGAGTTGCATTATTTCTGATGCGTATGTTGCTTGGACAGCTGATACAGCTGATAAGTTTCAGATTCCAAGAATCGTTTTTGATGGAATGAGTTGTTTCAATCAAATGTGTATGCATAACTTGTACATCATGAGGGATCAACACAAAATTCCTGAATCAGGGGCTTTTGTCATGCCTGATTTGCCAGATAGAATTGAAGTAACGAAAGCTCAGTTGCCTGGATATTTCAAACCACCAGCAGCAGTTTTCATACAAGATATTCGTGAAAAAATAAGAGCAGCTGAAGAAAGAGCCTACGGTGTTGTGATCAATACTTTCGAGGAGTTGGAACAAAGGTACGTCGACAAATTCCGAGGACTTAAAGATGGTAGAGTTTGGTGCGTTGGACCTCTGTCTCTTTGTAACAATGACAATCTTGATAAAGCCCAGAGAGGAAATAAGGCCTCGTTTGAAAGAGAGGATAGTTTGAAGAAATGGCTTGATTCTTGGCAGGCTGAGACTGTTGTGTATGCATGTTTTGGGAGCCTCGGTAATATTACAGTTGTACAGTTTGTGGAGCTAGCTTTAGGCCTGGAAGCATCAGGTTATCCATTCATTTTAGTCATAAAAACTGGGGAAGGACAAGCACCAATAGAGGACTGGATATCGAAAAATGACTTTGAGGAAAGAATAAAAGAAAGAGGGCTTTTGATACGTGGCTGGGCACCGCAACTACTAATTCTATCACACCCCGCAACTGGTGGGTTCTTGACTCATTGTGGTTGGAATTCAACTCTTGAAGGGATTAGTGCTGGTCTGCCTATGATTACATGGCCTTTATTCGCCGAGCAGTTTCTGACAGAGAGATTCTTAGTTCATGTCTTGAAAATGGCTGCGGGTGTTGGATCCCAGTCACATGTGCATTTGGGCATGGAAGAGAAGCTTGAGGTTCAAGTGAGCAACAAAATGGTAAAGGATGCCATAAAAAAGGTGATGGAAACGGAGAAAGAAGGAAAGGAGATGAGAAAAAGAGCTAGAGAACTTGGAGAAATGGCAAAAAGAGCTGTAGAAGGTGATGGATCTTCTCACCTGAATGTGAAACTTTTAATCAAAGAAATACAAGAATTCCACCTTAACCAATCAGCTAAAATGATATATAATGCACAAATATCCGATGTACTTGTTTGATTAGAAAATGTCAGGAGTGTTGTTTATGTTCATGTTTGTGGGTATTGAGTGTGTTTGGTAAATGTATTCTGGTATTTGGTTGGTGAATGAAAAATAAATCTAAAAGGCATGATTTCATTGTTTACCTAATCCAATTATCATTTTTGTTATTAACAGTTGTTAATACTTTTTGTGACCTAAATCCTAATTGATCTGGTGGGTAATGTGGACAAGATTGATTAACTATACAATGCAACTTAGGCTTTCATCGTGGCATACCTCTTAATGCAATCCGATTCACTGCAGTAATTGATCATGCCTTCGGTTCTAGACTCCTCACTTGGGTACTTGAACTCCAGTTTCCAGCCAAGGAAGCGGGTGGGATTGCTAGAGGGATGTGATTATTTGTGATATGGCAATTGCTTGGTCAGCTAATAAATTTCAAATTCCAGAACCATTTTTGATGGAATGAGTTGCTTCACTCAGAGATGGTAGACTTTGGTGTATTGCACCTTCTCCTCTTTGTAAGGATGACAATCTAGACAAATCTCAAAGAGGGAATAGGGCACTGTTTGATGAAGAAGAATGATGTTCTAAGAAATGGCTTGATTCTTGGCAGGCCGAGTCTCTGGTGAATGCGCATGTTTTGGCAGTCTTGATTGTATTACAGTTGTACAATATGTGGAGCTGGCGTTAGGCCTTGAAACAGCAGGTTACCCATTCAGTTCAGTTATAAAAACAGGGAAAGGAAAAGCACTAATAGAGGACTGGATATCGAAAAATGAATTTGAAGAAAGAACCAAAAGAAAGAGGGACCTTGATCCGCGACTGGGCTTGCACCACAAGTATTAATTCTATCGCAACCTGAGACTGTAAGGTTCTTGACTCATTGCGGTTGGAATTTGACTCTTAAGTAATGCATTTGGGAGAGGAAGAGATATCAAGTGACAGACTAAATCCATAAAAGAAGTGATTGGACACTTCTAATCAAAGCAATTCAAGAATTCTAAATGAATCTTAAAATTTAAGTGCAACAAGTATGGAATGTACTTCTTTGATTAGAAATGCTAGAAGCATTGCCTTTCTACTGTTTAAGGCACATGAATAAATGAGGAAACAAGTGTAGATTTAGCTTCATTAGCTCAACAATTCTGGATTCGCGCCGATTGGCTTCACTAAAGGGTGAAGCTCCCTACCCAAAAGTTGTTCATTCCTAGGACTCAATGAGTTGCAATAATTTGATACATTTAAATGTTTTTGATTTCCTTTCAAGTGTTGGTTCAGCATATATTAGAGCATTAAGAAATAAAATAAATCTGTCTACCACCCTTTACTGTTTTCTTGACATTGAATATGAAAAAATTAATGCTTATGTTACTTAAAACTAAATAAGCACTCTTCAAATGTGAGTGGAGTGGAGTCTGGGCTGGCCGAATGGCCTGACAACTAAAGAAAATGATTTAGGGATTAAGAAATAAAATTAAAAGATATTTTAGTAGATTTTACATATTTTAAGTTTAAAACCTGAAAATTCTTTTTTTTAATTTTTTTTTACACAGCATACCAAATCAAGACTAAACAAATAAAGTAAAACTGTAATTGGTTGCCAAATCAAGACCAAACAAGCAAATTAAAAGGAAAAGAGTAATTGGTCTAATTCATAATATGGACAAGATTGAGACATGCATGAAAAGGAGAAGAAAATATATAGCAAGTACAGTACTCATTAAATGAAAATGTGCCAGATAGCATACAATTATTTGATACTCCACTATGCGTGTGTGACCCCATTTCTCACTCTCAAGTACACTTAGCTCTTTAACAAAAAAAAAAAGGCAGTTGGATGTACAACATATTCTGTGTTAGTAGAATTTGTGAAAGGTTTATGTTAGGTGTTATATTGATTGTTTATTCAAATATTTGTTGCTTTTACAATTCAAACTTGTGATCTATAAATCATAAGGAGATAACTCTATTGTTGTTTCAAGATTCTCCTTCTGCTTAGCTCTATAATGTCTTCTACAATTCACCTCACACGGAGAAATGAACAGTCTGTCATCCTGAAGGATCGATCCATTGATAGCTGGTTAGAGTTATGCAGTATAAAAATTAGTTACTAGTAGAAAATGTATGTATTGTTTTATGTAGTTTTCAGTTATTCATGTATTTAGTTATTCAACTTTCTATCCTGTATAAAATACTACATATAGATTCCTCATAACTCATATATGTATTACTCATTAGGTAGGTTTTTAAATAGTAAATAAAATATCATATTAATTTTATACGTGAATAACTTACCTTATAATCAGCTACCACACATAATATTGCTTATGCAGGCTTAACGCGACTCATATCTCTAAATGAGTTATCACACGACCCTTTAGTACTCCATCGATATATTTTTCTTATTTGGTTCGTGTTGACTTAACACTCTTGTTAGAAAAATATTTACTTATTAGATATCTATTTTTATTAGCTAAACAAATTCAATCAGACTCCTGCTAGTGACATCCTTCCAGATACAGATTTGATTCCTTCATCACATCATTTAATTTGATATTATTCACCTACCCCTTGAACGTGGCTGTACTTTTTAAATTACGTACTCGTCTGCAACATAATGTGGACAAGATTGATTAGCAATCATATATACATGAAAAAAGAAAAAGGCACACTAATACCAGTACTTATTAAATGAAAATGAAATGCTGCCTGCTATGGACTATGGTAATATGGGTGTACCAAAAAAATCGACAAATCGTAGCAAACTGAGTTAAATCGAGAGAAAAACTCGACTAATAGTTTAATTTAATTTAACTTGGTATTTTAAAAAAATTTGATAATAATTGATTTGATTTCAACTAAGAAAAAGTCAAATCGAATCAAATTAAACCAACCGAAGTTACATGTATTAATTTTTAAAAATATTTATTCATATTGTTAGGCAACTTATAAATATAGTCATACCTTTCTATATGTTGGGTCATGGGCCTTTGTCCCTTTCTATGTGGATGAAATGAAGCTCAATTTAGATCAATTCACTTTTGCCCATAAGCCCATTACTATGGGGCATATATATTGATTTTTTTAGGTCTTATTCACCATCACAAAAAGAGAGTTTTCAGCAGCCAAAGAGAAAAAAAAAAATGCTGATTTTTGCACCTAAATTCCAGCCATAGCTGTCAACTTCAAATTGCGATTCCCACTTCGTTTCTTGTCCGATTGAGCTGATTTTGGACTGCTTGTTCTTCTCATCTCAATCTTTGATTAGGAACTGACGTAGCTTGATTTGGTGGCCTGTATCTCCTGTTCTTCATTCCCGAACAGTAGTTGCATTTATTGTGCTTTCACTCCTTTATTTCTCTAGTGTTTGGTGTTGTGGTTTATGTATTGTTGATTGTTGTTTGGCATTTGTTTGGTGGCCATTTTAGAGGACAATATTGTAACTCTTTGGTGATTATAATGGAGGTTTTGGTCCCGTGATTTTTTACTCTTCACACTGAAGGGTTTTCCACGTAAATCTTGTGTCTCGTGTGATTGCCTTTATTCTTGTCTTGTTTCATTTGGTTGAGTTGTTTGTTGTATATTACTCTATTTTGCTTGGGTTTATTTGTTTCCTCTTGGTTCAAGTTGAAAGGGAAAGTTTAGTCTTCGGTATTTTCTGCTGCTACCCTGTCGGGCTCTTTGATTGTGTGCCCGTCTTTCCTAACAAGTGGTATCAGAGCATTGGTTGTTGTTGATTGTTGGTTTGAATGATGGAGGCAAATATGAGCAAGATGGTGTGTTTGAGTGGTAGTAACTATCATACTTGGAAAGACAAGATGAAAGATCTTATATTTGTCAAGAAAATGCATCTACCTGTGTTTGTATCTACTAAACCTGAATCCATGACAGATGAGGATTGGGAATTTGAGAACTTACAGGTTTGTGTCTATATCAGACAATGGGTTGAAGATAATGTTAGAAATCATATTGTGAATGAGACACATGCTAGAAGTTTGTGGGACAAGCTCGAAACACTTTATGCTTCGAAGACTGGCAATAACAAGTTGTTCCTGCTTAAGCAATTGATGAATATCAGGTATAAAGAGGCCAGTCCTATTTTTGATCATATAAATGATTTTCAGGGTGTCCTTGACCAGCTGTCCGAAATGAGTGTAAAGTTCGATGAAGAAATTCAGGGACTTTGGTCTCTTAATACTTTGCCTGACTCTTGGGAAATTCTTTGAGTTTCTTTGACTAATTCTGCTCCTGGTGGTATTGTAACTATAGAATATGTTAAGAGTGGTGTCTTGAATGAAGAGATGTGAAGAAGATCTCAGGCCTCATCTTCTTCATCTTCACACTCTGATGTTTTGGTTACTGAAGAGAGGGGGAGAAACAAGTCCAGAGATTCAAATGATAGAGATAAAAGTAGAAGCAAGTCAAAGTCCAAATTCAAGAATGTTACATGTGACTATTGCAACAAAAAGGGGCATATCATGAAATATTGTTACAAGCATAAGAGAGATATAAGACGGCAAAAGAAAGAAGGCGATAATGAAAATCGTGTTTCTGTTATTGCTAATGATGATCTTCTTGTAGCTTGTGGTGAGAATATCATTAATATTGTTCGTGATGAGTCTAGCTGGTTTGTGGATTCTGGTGCTACTTCTCATGTTATACCAAAGAAGGAATTATTTTCTTCTTATACTCCAGGTAACTTTGGAATGTTGAAAATGAGCAATAATGATGAAGTTAAAGTACTTGGCATTGGCACGATTTGTTTGGAAAGTAAAAATGGTTCCAAACTAGTTCTCAATAATGTCAAGCATGCTCCAGATGTTCGCCTGAATTTGATTTCTGTAGGAAGTATTGATGATGAGGGTTATGTTAATACCCTTGGTGCTGGCCAGTGAAAGCTTACTAGAGGTTCGATGATTGTGGCTCGAGGTGACAAGTTGTCTAACTTGTACCTAATTCAGGGCTCTACTTCTAGAGGCTTGATAAACTTGATGGAGAATGATACTTCATCAGAGTTATGGCATAGAAGGTTGAGTCATATGAGTGAGAAGGGGATTGATAGTTTGGCTAAGAAAAATTTGCTTTCTGGAGTAAAACAAGCAAAGTTGAAGAAGTGTGTTCATTGCTTAGCCGATAAACAGAAAAGAGTTTCTTTTCAGAGTCATCCGCCTTCAAGAAAGCTCGATTTGCTGGAGTTGGTGCATTCTGATTTGTGTGGTCCTTTTAAAGTAAGGTCTTATGGTGGTGCACTTTACTTTGTGACTTTTATTGATGATCATTCTCGCAAACTTTGGATATTTTCTTTGAAGTCCAAGGATCAAGTACTTGATGTGTTCAAAAATTTTCAGACCTTGGTTGAAAGACAGATAGGGATGAAATTGAAATGCATCCGTTCAGATAATGATGGTGAGTATATTGGTCCTTTTGATAGATATTATAGAGAGTAGGGTATTCGGCATCAGAAAACTCCTCCAAAGACTCCTCAGTTGAATGGCTTAGCAGAGAGGATGAACAGAACACTAGTTGAGAGGGTTAGATGTACGCTTTCAGATGCTAAGCTGCCAGATTCCTTTTGGGCAGAAGTACTTAATACGGCTATTTATGTTATCAATTTATCTCCTACTGTTGCTTTGAATAATGATGTCCCTGGCAGAGTTTGGTCTGGTAAGAATATTTCTTATGATCATCTTAAAGTCTTTGGGTGTAAATCTTCTGTTCATGTTCCTAAGTATGAAAGGTTAAAGTTGGATGTTAAAACTAGACAGTGTATCTTCATTGGTTATGGTCAAGATGAATTTGGCTATCGTTTCTATGATCCAGTTGAGAAGAAACTTGTTAGAAGCCGCGATGTTGTGTTCTTTGAAGACCAATAAATTTAAGATTTTGACAAAACTAAGAAGGTTGATTCTCAGAGTAGTGAGAGCCTAGTTGATATTGATCTAGTTCCTTTGACTACTGCTCCTAAAGAAAATCTTTATGATGATAAAAATTAAGTTGATAATGAAGATGATGATCATGTTCAGAATGACAAGCAAGAAGTTGTTGATGCTCCAATACAAGTTGATATAGTTGATCAACAACCAGTTGTTGATGCTCCAGAGAGTTCTCTCAGACGATCTACAAGAGAGAGAATACCTTCATCTCGTTATTCTCCCAGTGAGTATGTACTCTTGACTGATGGGAGAGAACCTGAAAGTCTTGATGAGGCCATGAAAAGTGAAGAACAAGAAAAGTAGTTTGATGCTATTGAAGATGAAATTAAATCTTTGCAAGATAATCATACCTTTGATTTGGTTAAGCTGCCTAAAGACAAAAAAGCTTTGAAAAATAGGTGAGTTTTTCGGGTGAAGCATGAAGATGGTAATTCAATTCCACGGTACAAAGTTAGATTGGTTGTGAAGGGATTTAATCAGAAAAAAAGAGTTGATTTTGATGAAATATTTTCTCCGGCTGTAAAGATGTCATCCATTCGTGTAGTTCTAGTCTTAGCTGGAAGTCTAGATTTAAAGGTTGAGCAAATAGATGTTAAAACTGCTTTTTTTCATGGTGACTTAGATGAAGAAATTTATATGGAGCAACCCGAAGGTTTTGAAGTCAAGGGAAAAGAGAATTATGTTTGCAAATTGAAGAAGAGCTTGTATGGTTTGAAACAAGCTCCTAGATAGTGGTACAGGAAGTTTGGTTCCTTTATAAGTCAACAGGGCTTCAAGAAAACTACTTCAGACCATTGTGTTTTTGTGCAAAAATTCTCTGAGGGTGACTTTATTATTGTGTTGCTTTATGTTGATGACATGCTTGTTGTTGGTCATAATGGTTGCATGATTCAAAAGTTGAAGCAAGAGTTGAGTAAGTCTTTTTCTATGAAAGACTTAGGACCAGCAAAGCAGATTCTTGGCATGCAGATTGTCCGTGACAGAAAGGCCAAGAAGTTGTGGTTATCACAAAAGAAGTACATCCATAAAGTACTTCAAAGGTTTAACATGGACAAGGCTAAGGTTGTCAGTACACCTTTAGCTATGTACTTCAAGTTGAGCACGAAGCAGTGTCCTTCCAGTGATGATGAGAAGGAAGATATGAAGAAAGTTCCTTATGCTTCAGTTGTTGGTATTTTGATGTATGCAATGGTTTGCACAAAATCGAATATTGCTCATGTTGTTGGTGTTGTTAGTCATTTTCTTTCTAATCCGGAAAGAGAACATTGGAATGTTGTGAAGTGGATTATGAGATATCTTTGTGGCACTTCTAGTCTGAGTTTGTGTTTTGGTACAGGGAAACTTAGTCTTTGTGGTTATACTGATTCAAATATGGCCGGTGATGTTGATACTCGCAAGTCTATTTCAGAGTATTTGGTTACTTTTATAGGGAAAGCTGTATCTTGGCAATCTAGGTTGCAAAAATGTGTTGCTCTATCTACTACAGAAGCTGAGCTTATTGCTGCCGCTGAAGCTTGTAAAGAATTTCTTTGGATGAAGAGATTCTTGGGGGAACTTGGTTGTGCTCAAGAGAGGTATGTGCTTCATTGCTACAGTCAAAGTGCCATACATCTTGGCAAGAATTCTACATTTCATGGTCGGTTTAAATACATTGATGTGAGATACCATTGGATGCGGGATGTGTTGGATTCTAAGTTGCTTGAACTTGAGAAGATTCATATGGATGATAATGGTTCCGACATGATGACTAAATATTTGCCAAGAAGGAAGTTTGAAGATTGTTGCATGATCGTCGGGATGGCGGTCTCCTCCACATAGTCGGGAGGGGGAGAATTGTTTGGTCATGGGCCTTTGTCCCTTCTTATGTGGATAAAATGAAGCCCAATTTGGACCAACCCACTTTTGCCCATAGGCCTATTACTATGAGGCATATATATTGATCTTTTTAGGTCTTATTCACCATCACAAAAAGAGAGTTTTCAGCAGCCAAAGAGGAAAAAAAGAAGCTGATTTTCGCACCTAAATTTCAGCCACAGCTGTCAACTTCAAATTGTGACTCCCGCTTCGTTTCTTGTCCGATTGAGCTGATTTTTGGAATTCTTGTTCCTCTCATCTCAATATTTTATTAGGAACTGATGGAGCTTGATTTGGTGTCCTGTAGCTCCTGTTCTTCATTCCCGAACAGTAGTTGCATTTTTTGTGCTTTCACTCCTTTATTTCTCTAGTGTTTTTGGTGTTGTGGTTTATGTATTGTTGATTGTTGTTTGGAACTTGTTTGGTGGCCATTTTGGAGGACAATATTGTAATTCTTTGGTGATTATAGTGGAGGTTTTGGTTCCGTGATTTTTTACTCTTCACACTGAAGGGTTTTTCACGTAAATCTTGTGTCTCGTGTGATTGCCTTTATTCTTGTCTTGTTTCATTAGGTTGAGTTGTTTGCTGTATATTACTCTATTTTGCTTGGGTTTATTTGTCTCCTCTTGGTTCAAGTTGAAAGGGAAAGTTCAAATATTATGTGATAGTATTATGCAAGATATGTAGTATGTACAAAATAAAGTACCAAAATATTTATGATAATCCTCATTAATTTCATGCACACGGTAAATTTCAACTACGAATATCTAATTTAAAGGAAAAAATACATTTAAATGGCGCACATTATTAGTTATTTTATAAGTTATGAGGAAAGGTTGTCAATGTTTGTCTTTTCTATATTCATGCTTTTATCATTTTGCATACTTTTGTTAATGAGATCTGAATGTCAAATGTCAATACAAATACATATAACAACACTTTTCTATAGCAATCATCAAATTTTTGAACAAACGTTATCACTATAGAGAGGTTTAACTGTATTTTTAAAACTTTCTCATGGTTGATATTCTTTAACTTTTTTTCCTTCAAACTTGGACTTTAAAATTTTAAATGGTTTAATAAATTTTTATATCTCATAGATATTAATAACTCAAATAAAGCCGAAAGCAAAACCAAATCTATAGGAGTACTAATTAAACAAAAGAAATTCAGCTCAACATTAGGATTACAGTAGTGTTAAGATATTTATGTTAAGGTTTGCATTGATTCAGACAGTTAAATACATGACTTAATTATATTTTTTAAATATTTAGTCATGTAATCAATATTTACTAGTCGTATTTATTAAACATGATTTAGTACTTCTAAATTATGATAAAAGAGTCAAATATACCACTGTAATATTAAAAATAATTTAAATACACTCCTCATTATACTTTTCATCTAAATATAACTCTGCCATTATACTTTCTAAAAAAAATCTTTCCAATAGGTTTCAACACATAAATTCCATAAATGAGCTTAGTTTTCAACTCTCAATTGGAATGGACAGTGATTAACAATTACATCTTTCTTAAATAGTGTGGAGATCTTTAGATGAAAAGAAAATAACTCAAAGGGGAGGGAATGGATCGGCGAGGAGTTAAATGGTTGGATTTCGAAAGAAATACTAGGAGTACTAGAAATTTTCCATCAGCAGTTGTTGTCAGAATACAACCGGCAGAAATGCAAGGTACGATTGCGTACAATACATCCTTGTAGTGGAGTCCTTTTCCAAACCCGAACCCTGCGTATGACGGGAGATTTAGTGCACCAAGCTGCCCTTGGTTGTAGTCAAAATACAGCCGAAGAAATGCAAGGTAAAATTGTGTATAACACATCCTTGTAGTGGAGGCTTTCTAGCGGGAGCGTTAGTTCACCAAAATTCCCTTAGTTGTAGTCAGAATGTAGTCGACAAATATGGGTCGGCATATGAGGGTGAGTTATTTGGTTCTGAGTTTGTCATGTGTTCTCCATTAAAAGTGAGGGCAAATTTATGTTAAAATATAATAAGAGGGATATATTTAAACTGAAAGTATAACGCAATTAAAGGTTTTAATAGCAATTCTATTCAACATGAGGATACACAATAATGTTGGATATTTACTTTAATTTTAAAGTTTTTGCAATGATTTAGACAGTTAAAATACATAATGAAAATCATCATAATCTAAATAGTATACAATCTACCATCTTTAGTGCTCCTTAGTTTTGTTCCTTTTTACTAGGTTCATATAAATTTGATATTCATCTTAAAACATAGTATTGAGGATCTATTGTATTTAGGGATGTGCATCGGTCGGTTCGGTTTCGTTTTATATACTATCGGTTTGATTTATCGATTTTCGATTTTCGATTTTTAAATATGTTAAACCAATTACCAAACCAATAAGATATTTTTTATCGTTTTTTGGTTTATCGATTTTTAGTCCTTAACGGTTCGGTTTTTGGTTTAACCAATAAGAAAATACTCATAAAATAGAAATAGTAGTAACTAACGTGAAAAAAAATGAATCTTAGTTGCAATCCAAAATCCTATATAATGTGTTTTAATTTACAAGAATCTTCAAGTTTGAACTAAATATTGTTAGAAGAAATTAAGAGTTTGTATAATTGACATTATAGGTTTGTTAATTTGTAGAAATTAAAGAGAAATATATAATAAGTCTCTCTCTCTCACACACACACAAACACACACACACATATATACATACATACATCCATACATACATATATATATATATATATATATATATATATATATATATATTCTTATTGGGTTATCGGTTTAACCCAATAAGAAAAAAACAAACCGAACCAATAACCCAATAATTTTTTTTATAAAACCATTAAAAAATTCTTAACCCAATAACAATAAACCAATAACATTTTTATTGGTTCGATTTATCGGTCGGTTCGCTTTTTGCACACCCCTAATTGTATTAGGTTAGTATTATTTATTATGTTTTAGAAATTTAAATTTGACTACTCATAATTTATGTAGTTAATCAATCGTGAATATATTCCTATCGATGCAATGCTCCCAATTTGATTTCTTCAAGATATTGTTTGATATTATTTATCATTAACTGAATGCACTCACAAGCTCTTAGAAAAAATAATAGAAATGGTTCCTAATGTTTCGGAATATGTTTAATTGCTTAATATAGTTAGTTCCTCAATATACCTTTAGGGTGAGAAAAAAAATTTAACATAACCCACATTTGGACATACAGTTTTTGTAATTTTTGCTATTTTAGGTCTATTTTTGGTGGTACAATTTTTAGTATGGTTGTTTCTAGAATTTGACAGAATTTTCTAAGCATGTTGGGTTAAATAATTTTTCTCACAGCTCTCCTTAAATTTATGAGAAATCTACGCAGTATACCATGCAGGATAATCACCTTACATAATCTAATATTTACAGTGGTGTATTTAAATTTCATTTGCTGACCATATTAAGTTTTTAATCTAATATTTGGAATTGAAATTTCATTCTACACCATCAAGAGTATTCGAATAAGAACTACATTATACAACAAGATATTCAATAGAATATTCAGATAAAAACTAAAATATTCAAATCTATATTTTAGGGATATTATTCCATATAATACACTGCCATTGATAACTCAATATTCTATTTTTGTTGGACCTGATATATCGTGTAAATATTTATAGGATAATAACTATTACTCCCTCCGTTTCGTTTTAATTGACCCTAAATATGTTTCAATTTAGTTGTTCCTTTGATGAAATCAAGAGGATTTTATTATGTTCTTCCAATACTACCCATAATTAATAAGGCTAATTTGATAAAATAAATCCCTAATAAATATTTTCTTAATGAGTGTGTCAAGTTAATAGGGGTCAACTAATATTAAACGGAGGAAGTATTACTAGGGTTCATTGTGAAAACAAAATTAGTAAGTTGTATATTACGCTTTTTCTCTAAATTTAACCGTGCTAAAGTTTATTTAATATCTGATGGAACTTTACTGATTGGTGTTTTGTGTTAAATGGTTTTCTCACAGCTCCCTTAAATTGAACTGCCAAAATTTATTAAATATTTGACAGAATGACAATCTTAAAAGAATCAAAATTGGTCAAAAATATATTCAAGGGACTAGTTTATACCTACACCAAACATGAAGGATAATTTATGCCATTTTCTCTTTAGCCCTTGCATCTCAGGCCCATTGGGCCCAGTAATTTAATAGGGTTAGACTATGTTTTTTATAACTCGTTTAAGAACAGCACCTTTTAGTCCGGTTCATATAAGTCCGTTGGTTCATGGGAGTTGAGCAATATGGGTTGGACTGACCCGTGAGCTAAATAAAAAATACTTAAAAAATAGAATAGCATACTTAAAATTTAAAAACTGTAAACCACATAAATCCCTTCCCTAGTGATTGTAATTACTTAAAATTCGAACAGTCTTTCTCTTTCCCTAATTTGAAAAATATACTCATACATTAAGTTGACCCTAATACATTGCTGAAATATATGAGAAAATTGATTAGCCTATATTTATGTAAAGAGAAATCAGATAATATTTTTCTCTTACTTAATTAACGCCGTTAATTACCTATCATTATGTAGTGTATGATTAAATATAGCAACTAAAATTCAGATTAAAAAAATATTTTAAACATCACAATTAATTTTCTTCTTTGTTGCATTACGTTCTGGAAAAAAAACGTCGGTATCTTTTTTCTTCAATTCTCCAAAAAATCAATATGAACATCTCCATATTGTTGTGTCATTCGGGTATTTGGGAGTCGAAAATTATTTAACAATCCTACAAAAGTGACGCAATTATTGTTTCGAAAAGTATAACCTTCTTGAAATTGATTGCGACGATCACGATGGAATTGAATATTGATGAAGTTCGTAAAAAAACTAAAGTAAAATACATTGTTGAAGGTAATTCCTCTCCAATTATCATAAGGAATTACAATGAAAATAACACTATTATTTAACAAGCCGTTAAAAATATTATTACATGTTTATACATCTTATAAAGTAAAAAAAAAAAAACAAGAGCACTTACAGACTAGCGGATGTTTGCTGCGGTATGTTTTGCACATAGTCAACATCAAATGGGTGTTGACTGAGAAGTTGAGTGCACTGACCAAGCTTGTCTTAATATAATCTTATATAGTTTCACATGTATGTGTACATCTTATACAAATCAATACATAATGTGACCAATGTATAATGAAATCTTATACATAGAAGCAGAAAGAGAAAACAAAAAAAATGCAACCTGATACAACAATTTCACATGTATGTGTAAACCTTATACAATTAATAATATACTATTAATACATGTATAATGAAATCTTATACATAGAAATAGAATCATACTACCAGAACAAATAAAAGACAACCTCACACAACAGTTTCACATGTATGTGTAAACCTTATACAAGTAATAAATATAATCTAATACTGTTTCACATGTATACGAACACCTTATACAATTCACTATATAATCTTAACAATTGTGTAATGAAATCTTATACATAGAATAGTGCTGCTAATACAAATTTTAATGATAATTAAACTTTCGGCAGACGTGGTCGTCTAGAATCATCAACCTTTTTCTTACTAGACGAATTTGGAGTTTTCTTGTTTGAACTTGAACCGACAATTTTCCTCAATTTCTTCATTGTTACTGGATCATTTCGGTGCTTCGAATGGTTCTCTACGAAATTGGGTTCTTCATAATCAAAAGAACAAGGAACGAAACCAACAACGGGAATAATAATACGCGACCAGACTCCATTGTAAAAAAATTTATACTTTATGGGTTAACCAATTTCAAAACAATAGCAAATAAGGCAAAGATCTGACTTTGAAAATTATAAAAAAAATAAAAAAAAAATCAACTTTCACAATGGTATTGACTAACAAAAGTGGATACGTTGATAAGTACTTACATGAAACAAAGAATAATTCGAATCCAAATTTGATTTGGTAAAGTTGAAAAAAAAAAAAACCTTAATTTCATTTGATAAAGTTGGAAAAAATTAGATACATGAATTTCAAATTTCAACTCTCACAATGTTATTGAATTACAAAATCGAATATTTTGATAAGTATATACATGAAACAAACAAAAATTCGAATTCAAATTTGATTTGGTAAAGTTGAAAGAAAAAACCTTAAACTTAAATGAAGAAGGTGAACTTTGTTCAGTTAATGATTGATAATTTGAAATTCCTCAAATCACGTTAGCTTGATTGTAGGCATAAATAAAGGAGCACAAATATTAAAGCAAAATTGGTGTACTAAAATAGGAGCAAAAAATGATATTGTGATATGTATGAGTGGGATGAAAGAGAAAGAGTAAATTTAAGAAATTTAAGTAATTACTTTGGGATTTTTGTAAGTTCTTTTCCAATATGGGATTTTATGTAATAAGGTAAAATTACCTTGTGTATATATGTAATTTTTAGATTAAAAAAAGAGTCAAAACTCAAAGTCTATTTGGACCATCATAGATATTTAAATATTAAATATGTTTATAAAATATATAAATAATTAAAAGACTAAATTTTTTAAGGAATCAAATATGTTTGATGAGGATAATGTGGCGGTGTTGAACACGCTATAACTCATAAGTGTCATGAGAATTTTTTTAGGAGTTCATTTTCACTTTTAATGGACTAAATATTGACATTTCTTTGTGTTTTATCATGATTAATTAAAACAAAAATAGGTTAATATTATTATTTAGCTTGTTATATTATTACTCATTAACAGTTTCATTTGTTTTTCAACATCTCTATTTGATTTGAATTTGGTGTCAAAAGTTATTTAATTTCACGGATTATTTGAATTTTTTTATAAATTCGAGACATGATTAACAAGTAGTAACTTCATGTAATATTATATTGTACATATTTATGTAATTAACAATTTAATATTTAAATTAAGCTTATAAAAATAATATATTTTAAAACGTGGGCTGGCCCGTGGGGGGCCTGCAACCCACAGTGTGATGGATTGGACTTACTATTTTCTGGTCTGTCATTTTGATGAGTCAGCCCAGTCTGGCTCGTCAAACTCCAAAGTCCGTGTGGGCCAACCCATATTGACAGCTGTATTACATCCTAACAATAGCAAATACTCACACTCATCTTATATATAACCACTTAAACTTCTTCCATTTGCAACTAAATCATCAACACACTATAGCCTTCAGTTCTGAATAAGTAATGATGGTTACAACGCCAGCATTATCAGATCTAAACTTTATTGTGATCCCTTTACTTTCAGCAAGTCACCTCATACCCCTACGGACATGGCCAAAATATTGGCGTAGCACAGCGTGACAGTCACGACACCTCTTAATGCATTGGACCTTTATCTCTTTGCAACAATGACAATTTAGATAAAGCTCAGAGAGGGAATAAGACCTCATTTGACAAAGATGACAATTTGAAAAAAATGGCTTGATTCTTGGCAGCCTGAGTCTGTCGTGTATACATGTTTTGGGAGCCTCAATTTGTCGAGCTGGCTTTAGGCCTGGAAGCATCAGGTTATCCATTCATTTCAGTCATAAAATCAGGGGAAGGACAAGCACCAATAAATTAAAGGACTGAATATCGAAAAATGGATTTGAAAAAAGGACAAAAACAAGAGGGCTATTTGATCCGTGGCTGGGCACCACAAGTACTAATACTACCGCACCCTGCAATTGGTAGATTCTTGACTCATTCCGGATGGAATTCAACTATTGAAGGGATTAGTGCTGGTGTGCGTATGATCACTTGGCCATTGGTAGATTCTTGACTCATTCCGGGTGGAATTCAACTATTGAAGGGATTAGTGCTGGTGTGTGTATGATCACTTGGCCTGTAGGAAAATTATTTATTTATTTCAAAATAATTTATTGTGTATTTGAAAAAAGAAAAAAGGAGCCATATTATTTTTACTTGAAAAAAAAGGATAATTGCATGCATGCTTTGATTTTGCCATTTGGCCAAGCACTTGTCACAAACATATTAAAGAGTGGCTTTTCTAATGTTGGTTGGACGACAAGTGTCAAGACACTTGTCAAATTTTTACTTGTACATTTTACTATAAATATCCTTCAATCTCGCTGCAAAATATAACCTACTTTCATTTCACTTTAATTTCTTACTCTCTTTTCTCCTCTTTCACCCCTTCCTTTTATTGTTATATAGTTAATAAGGGCTCTATTAATTATACCACTATCTAAATTAATTTGTTGGTATTTATAATAATAATTTTGTTGATTTTTGTACCTTCTAATTAATTAGAGAAGTGCTTGTTTAATCCTGGAGAAACATTTCAAACTACTGAAATAGTTTCTTAGGACAGTGCCTAGCACGACTCAAGTGTAATTAATATATTAGTTAAAATCATATCGTTATAATATTTATTTAATATTCAGTATTATTAATTTGTCAAGAAGTAATTATATTACTGTTTCTGTAATTATATTGATTATAATATTATCATTAAAGTAGTAAAATTATTATACATTGTTATATTATTATACTGCTAATATTATTATTATTATATTATTATTGTGTTACCAGTTAAATAATATCGTTATAATTATTTTTTCATTGTTCCCCAACAATCTAAGAAACTAATGGCAGGTAATTCTACTCCTGGTACTTCTACTATCGATGCAACTCCTAATACTTTTGTTCCGATTGTTCTACCATATGCAAAATCGTTTTCTGATGTTTCAAATATTGAAATATTTGCTAATGAAAACTTTAAAAGATGGCAAGAACGAATATTTTTACCACTTGATGTCCATGGTGTTGCATATGCTTTGTCACAAACACACCTGACGCAAATGTTAACAACAAAATTTTAGAGTCATGGTAATATGCCAATAAGGTATGTCACCATACTATTTTACAAACAATTTCTAATGAACTATTTGATGTGTATCGCAGTTGCCAAGAAGCAAAAGTCATATGGGAAGCTTTAATTAAGAAATTCACGGCTGAAGATGTAACCAAACAAAAGTTTGTGGTTGAAAAATTTTACAATTGGCAAATGAGTAATGTGAAAGAAATGAAAATTCAAATAAATGAATATAAAATATTATTAGAAGATTTGAAGGCTGAGTACATCGCTTTACCAAAAAAATTTACTAGTAGAGTATTGATTGAAAAATTAACCGAATCATGAAATGACTATAAAAATAACCTGAAACATTATAAGCAGACAAATTTTACTATTGAGGAAATTATAACTCATACTCTAATTGAAGACACCAACAGAAAGGAGTCATTCAAAGCTAAGCAGACTACGCTCAAATCAAATTTAGTACAAGGTCAACACAGCAATAACAAAAGGTATAGTAGTAAGTCTCAAGGTTACAAGCCTAATAATCCCAACTTTAAGAAAAGAAAAGACACTATTTTACTTGTGAAAAATCAGGTCATTATGCCGCTCAATGTAGGCGTAGAATGAGAAATAACAAAGAAATGAGAAATCCTCTCAAAGCTAATTTAGCTGAAGGAGATGAAATAATTGTAGCTGTTATTTCTCAAGTGAATATGGTAGCACATATAACAGAATGAGTGGTAGACTCTGGGGCTACTCGACACATTTGTGCTAATCGAGAAACATTTGTCTCCTATACATTAATAGGAGATGACACTGATGTGGTCTACCTTGGAGATTCAAGAACTGCTAAAGTCTTATGCAAGGGTAAAGTACTCCTAAAACTTATTTCGGAAAAAACTTTAGTCCTCATGGATGTGCTATATGTTCCTACAATGCGAGCAAATTTGATTCTTGTGGCTTTGCTGTATAAAGCTAGAATGAAAGTGTCTGTTGAATTTAATAAGATTATTTTACCAAAAAATAATGTATTTGTGGAAAAGGCTATTGTAACCATGGACTTTATGTATTTAATATTATCAATGATAATGCATCAGCTTCTGCTTATACGATTGAGTCTATTTCTTTATGACATGCTAGATTAGGATATATTAAGATTAAATATATAAAGAATATGCAATTGCTTGGTTTAATATCTGATTTAGATTAAAATAATTTCGATAAATGTGAAATATGTGCTGAAACTAAAATTACTAAAAAGTCATGTTTTTCAGTTAATAGAGAAACTAAATTGTTATCTTTGATTCACACTAATCTGGGTGATTTAAAACAAACTATGACTAGAGGTGGGAAAAGATATTATGTGACTTTTATTGATGATTTTTCTTGATTTACTAAGTTGTATTTGCTTAGAAATAAAGATGATGCATTTGATGCTTTTTTGTCTTATAAAATTGAAGTTAAAAATTAGCTTAGTAGAAAAATCAAGAGAATTAGATCTGATAAATCTGGAGAATATATATCTTTAAATGCTTTTTATGAAAAAAAAAAAGAGAGGATATTATTCATGAAGTAACTTCACCTTATTCACCTGAGTCTAATGGTGTAGCTTTAAGGAAAAATAGGACTTTGAAAAAAATGAACTCTATGTTAATTAGCTTTAATGCACTTGATAATTTGTGGGGTGAAGCTATTTTATCTGCATGTCATTTACAAAATAGAATTCTTCATTAAAGAACTGACAAAACTCCTTATAATTCGTGGAAAAGTTGTAAACCTAATTTGAAATATTTAAAAGTGTGGGATTGCCTTGCTAAAGTTTTTCTCCCTGAACCTAAAAAGAGGAAAATAGGTTCTAAAACTGCTAATTACATGCTTATTGGACATGCTGAACATAGTGCTGCATATAGATTTCTTATATTGAAAAGTGATGTACTTGATAATAATACTATAATGGAGACAAAGAAAGCTGAATTTTTTGAACATATTTTTCAACTATATGATAAAATCTCTCATGCAACTGTTGAAAGAGAAAATGAATCTACCTCTAATATTGAGGAACTGAGAAGAAGTAAAAGGCCTAGAAAAGAATATCTTTCTTATGAAAATGATTTTCAAACTTTTCTTGTTGATAATGAACCATCAAATTATTTTGAAGTTGTATCTTCTTCTGATGCCAAACTTTGAAAAGAGATAATATATTAATTTTAACTGATTTACCTTCTGGTGCAAAATCAATTGTTGTAAATGAATTTTCAAAAAGTAACTTAATCCAAATGGATCGATAGATAAATATAAAACTCGATTAGTAGCTAAAGGATTTTCACAAAAGCAAAACATTGATTATTTTGATACGTTTGCACCAGTAACAAGAATTTCTTCTTTTCGAATATTAATTGCTTTGGCATCAATTCATAAGCTTTTATCCATCAAGTGGATGTAAAAATAACTTTCTTAAATGGCGATTTAGAAGAATAAATTTATATGGTTCAATTTGAAGGGTGTGTAATTCCTGGACAAGAAAATAAAGTTTGTAAATTAATTAAATCTCTTTATGGCCTTAAACACGCTCCTAAATAGTGGCATGAGAAATTTGATCAAATCTTAATAAAAGAAGACTTTTCTTCTGTTGGGGTAGATAAATGTGTTTATACAAAAGTGATAGACAATGATTATGTGATAATTTGCTTATATGTTGATGACATGCTTATATTTGATACGTGTTTAAATATTGTGGAGCGTACTAAATTATTTTTGTCTACTAACTTTGATAGGAAAGATTTGGGTGAAGTGAATATGATTTTAGGAATTAAAGTTATAAGGAGTAAAGATGGTATAGTGTTATCACAAGAATATTATGTGGAAAGACTTCTTAAGAAGGTTGAATGTTGGGAGGTAACTCATGTAGCCACTTCTTATGATGCTAACTCTAAATTATAAAAGAATAATAGCAATCCAGTAGTTCAGTCTAAATATGCACAGATTGTTGAAAGTCTGATACATTTGATGAATTTTACTAAGGCCTGATATAGCCTATGTTCTGTGTAGACTGAGTAGATATACTCATAATCTCAATAATGAACATTGGTCTACGTTAATGCGACTGGTGAAATATTTGAAAGGAACCATGAATTATGATATCTTGTATAGTAGATTTCCTTCTACTTTAGAAGGGTATTGTGATGCAAATTGGATCTTTGATTCAGATGAGACAAAATTCACTAGTGGTTATATGTTCACCCTTGGTGGTGGTGCAGTATCATGGAGATCAGCTAAGCAGACGATCATTGCTAGATCAACTATGAAATCAGAATTTGTGGCTCTGAAATTAGCGGGTACTGAGACTGAATGACTAAGAAATTTCTTAGCGAATATCTCTTTTAAAAAAGGTGATCTGTTGTCTAATATCCCTTTAAAAAATGATGATTTGGTGCCTCCTGTATATATACACTGTGATTGTCAAGCCGCAATTGCTGTTGCGAAGAATAAGTTTTACAATTGTAAGAGTAGACATATGAAATTAAGGCATGACGTTATTAAGCAATTGTTGAGAGATGGAATAATTTTCATTAATTATGTAAAGTCAGAATTGAATTCGGCCGATTTACTGACTAAACCTGTAGGAACAAAATTAATTCTTCAAACCTTAAAAGAGATCGGATTAAGGCCAATATGATTGTCAATAGAGATGGTAACCCAACCTATGTGATTGAAGATTCCATGAAGTAGGTTCATATGGGTAATAACAAGTTGATATTGACTCTGCGCAAGTGCTTAAACTGCTACTAAAATTGAGGCATGATTTATAAACTCTTAATGAATTCATAGTCCTTATGGATGGTATATTTAAAGCAGTGTATACTTAATGAATTCACCTATATGAGAAGTGGAATAAGGCCGTTCTTATGATACCTTTGGCCTTAGTCTCTAGAGCTCTCATGAATACCAGGTACACGCATGGCCTATTGGCGCAAAATCGCGTTGAACAACAAAATTACGGTCAAAATGTGATTGATAAAATCTCTGACTTACAACAAGAGTTATTTGATTCATAGAAATATTATATTTCACCGATAATTCTGTACGTTAAATTTTGTTGGTCTAAGTTTGATTTATAGTCCAGAAGACACTAAACCTATTACATTTTATCTATATAAATCCAACAAGTTAAAACTCTTTTTCCTATAAATTATTTTGAAATAACATGGGAATTGTAGAAAAATTATTTATTTATTTCAAAATAATTTATTGTATATGTGAAAAAAAGAAAAGAAAAAAGGAGTCATATTATTTTTACTTGGAAAAGAAGGGTAATTGCATGCATGCTTTAATTTTGCCATTTGGTCAAAACACTTGTCACAAACATATTTAGGAGTGGCTTTTCTAATGTTGGTTGGAAGCCAAGTATCAAGACACTTGTCAAATTCTTACTTGTCCATTTCACTATAAATACCCTTCAATCTCACTGCAAAATATAACTCACTTTAATTTCTTACTCTCTCTCCTCCTCTTTCACCCCTTCCTTTTATTGTTATATATTTAAAAGGGGCTCTATTAATTATACTACTATCTAAATTAATTTGCTGGTATTATTTCCCACTGCTGAAATGTTTTTTTTGGACGTGGAAGAGAACTTTGAGGTACAAGTGAGTAATGAAGTAGCAATGACTAATGAATGCCATAAAAAAAGTGATGGACAAGGTAAAAGAGGGGAACGAGATGACAAAAAGGGCTTTAGAAAGTATGTGAAGCACTTGTTTGATTAGAAAATGTTTGATCGGGTGTCATTTCTGTTCATATTTGTGGTTTTGAGTGTGTTTGGTTTGATGAAAGCCATTTTCTATGGAAAATAAATGTGTTAATTGTGTTTGCATGCAGGGCTGCCCTTTCATCATATGATATTTGTTTTCCCATTCCAATTATCATCCCAAAGTCGCTACTTTTTGTGACCTGGTGCGTAATGTGCACAAGATAGAATCATGAAGTGGTGCATGGCCAATGATTCCCCAAACCACTTTTGGCTCAATCCCTTAACTAGCAATAGGGGTAGTTTAAAATTGAGGTACTAAAATCGCGTCTTGATTGTGATAGCCCACTCAATACTTTATTGGAGCTTTGTAACAAGTGGTTGGCTTTTCGTCTCCTTAGCCATTATTCCAGTGCAAGGAGCCCCCTAACGAGATGTGAATATACCTTTTTCCTAATAATAAAGAAACTCTAAGCAGAAATTCTCCAACGTATAATGGTAAAGTTTGGTCATTGGTGTATTGGGCGAGGAGAAAGAAGTAGAGCAATAGAAAGAAAACTTGGACAAATTGCAAGAACGGCAGTAGAAAATGATGGATATTTTCATCTCAGTTTAACACTTCCAATCAAAGAAATACGAGAATCCCAAACCAGCTTAAAAAGAAAATGCACACGTATGTAAAATGGCTTCTCTTATTAGACTTTAGCCTAGATAAACTACAAGTTTATGGCACCAGAAAAGATAGGGAAAGGTATTGATAAAAAGCTTTCCCATTTCTCGAATATGCTAGATGCTGGGATCAACTTATTAGCTTTATCAGTAACAAGAGTGATATTTGTGATTTGTATTGACTGCATGCAATTGTATCCTATAACAATAAAACTATTGTATGAACTAGAGAGCCTTCCCCTTTCTCCTTTATCATTTCCTCTGTAGATGATTTATTCGTAGCCATGTTAATCTATTCTATGTCACTCCGATCGATTTGTTTGATCTCCCAAAAGGATTTTTCTCTCTGGATTACACTTATGTTGTTGTTGTTGTTGATGTCATGAAATGATATGACATCAGGCAACATGGGTCATTTCTGTTTGTCTACTCCCAGATACAAATAAGATGCTCATTTCTTTAATTTGGACCAAACTAATAGGACGCATTCATAAGGAGTAAACTAGCCACATGGAGAAGTGAGAAGAGACTTAAACTTCCGAGGCGCTTTGCCCCTCTGGTACATCTGGTTCCTGTGCTCATGTTCTTCATTAGTAGTTATCATCATCTGCTTCATCCATGTCTTCTGCTTCGCTTTCCTTCTGATACGAACAGATCATTACGAGACTTGGTGCTGACAAACAAAGGAATGAAAAAGAAAGCTTCTCTATAATTTTATCACGACAAATAAAATCAAAATGATTTTCTTTTAGGAACAGTAGAGGAAAAGAAAACATAGCTGTGTTGTACAAGATTATTTGTTGTTCTAAGCTTTTCATCATCAAAAAGTGAACAAGAAATGAAATTGGTTTTGTGAATCACAACTGGAGAGTTAACTTAAGGCCATCTTCAAGCAGATAGCATGCAAATAAAAGCAATAAGATTTTATGATATTGCCTGCTTTGGCCAAAGATACACACGGTGTTCAAAAAGACTACCAATATGGATACAGAGGCCAATCCAAAATTTGAAATTTATGAATTCACATTTATAGATACTTGGTAAATTTCTTAATATAAATCTAAAGTAAAACTTACTGGGCTTATGTGAACCCTTGCAACATTAAAGTAAGAAAAAAAAAATCGAAAGAGCTTTACTCAGCATGGAAATTACACAATGAAAGATGATTCAACAATCAAAAGCTCAGCATGTAAAACATAATTATACAAGGAGCAAGAGAGAATGGAGACAAAGAAAAATAGGTAAAATGAATAAAGGAGGCAAAAGGTTTAGCCCGGTACACCAGAGGCAGAGCCAGGATTTCAACGAAGGAAATTGCGTATTCAAAAAAAACTTCGAATTTCAACTAAGGGAGTTCCATATTCAAAGAAAATTTAGTCGAAAGGGGTTCAACACCTATTATAACTACATAAAAATTAATTTTAATCATGTATAAATAGTATATTTTTCCATCGAAGGGGGTTCGGCCGAACCCCCGAACAGAAGGCTGGCTCCGCCCCTGCGATACACTAATCTCTCGCTATGTGCTGATACGGAGAAGAATCAGACCACATGGTATATTGAAAGGGGTGGCGAAATCAAAGTTAACTCACCCAACCCACCGAATTGTTAGGGTTTTTGCCCAAATTTTATTACTATATTTAAGTTTTATTTTTTCTTAGAAGGAAAATAAAGTAATACCATAATTACTTTTACTTTTTCTAAAAGGAAAATATAAATCTTTTCCATATTTGGCAAACATCTTTTTGGGGGGAAAGGTTTTGAAACTCTATAAATAAAAGACCCTCTTCTCATAAATTTTTGTTTAGAGGGAGATTTTCTCTCTTATTAGTTTTATGTTTTTATTATTAGATTTTATATGTAGGCCAATTGGCCAAATCATTTAATAAAATTATATTTTAGTATTGTTTTTCGTTGTCATCTTATTTATCGTCTCATAGTTTGCAACTAATAGCTTTTGCATGACGCCCTCTCGATTACGAACACAACAAGTAGTATCAAAACTTACGGTTCAATGGTCCAATGGTGTCGTGAGACGAGATTAAACAGGTTCAAAGCGGTTTCAAAATCAAGCTGCAACAATTTGGATGATAATGAAGATTTATGTCGAACTACATGTGGAGAATAAGTTTCAACCATATTTTCAACTCTCCTGCTGTTGCATCTTGAAAATAAAAATAAAATATTACTTTTAAATCAATTTTTAACCATGATATTTTAAACCTTATTTTTAACCATGGCAAGCAGCAGTTATAAAGATTATATCAAGAACGAAGTTCATGCACGTGATATGAAGAGAAGACGGATCAAGTGAAGAAAATTAAGTCAAAAAGGGAAGATTTGTTAGGGTTTTTGCCCTGATTTTCATACTATATTTAAGTTTTATTTTTTCTTAGAAAGAAAATAAAGTAATACCATAATTACTTTTACTTTTCCTAAAAGGAAAATATAAATCTTTTCCATATTTGACAAACCTCTTTCTTGGGGGAAAAGTTTTGGAACTCTATAAATAGAAGACCCTCTTCTAATATCATAAAACAATAGCATCCACAATGTAGTCTTTTAAGAACGTAGTCTTTTAAGATTTTCGTTTAGGGGGAGATTTTCTCTCTTATTAATTTTATATTTTTAATATTAGGTTTTATATGTAGGCCAATTGGCCAAATCATATAATAAAATTATGTTTTTAGTATTGTTTTTCGTTGTCATCTTATTTATCGCCTCATAGTTTGCAACTAATAGCTTCCGCATGACGCCCTCTCGATTTTAAACCCAACACGAATGTTAGTATTGAAACAATCAGGTGTTACGTAGAAGTAAGCAAAGCAAACTTCGAAAGATGTTAGATAAAAAAACATGTGGAAAACACACTAAAAGAGATACAATAATTTAACATGATTCGGTCAATCAACCTACATTTGAAAAAAGAGATGAACAATCCACTATACAAGAGAGAATACAAACTATCAATGAGAGACAACCTCGCACAATTCACTCACTCAGAATAAAAAGAGATCAATACAAGTGATATAGCAACACTTGTATCTCACAAATTCTCCCTCTAAACAATACTCTCAAATCCTTTAGACTATATTTGTTGATGCTATTAAACTAGAAGAAAAAAGTCTCTATTTATGATTTTCAACATTTTCCTACAAAATCAGGATTAGACAAATATGAACAATTCATATTTTTTCTTTTTCTGAATTTTTTTTTTTATTATTGGGTCGATATTGACCGCTCATTTATTAGCTCAACTAATTCAAGTTCAACCCATTTCAACCAATTAAAACTCAACTAATTCAAGTTCAACCCATTTCAACCAATTAAAAGTGCATTTTGCATCCTATGTGTCCTTTTTGTGATTTGCACCTAATTTTTTCTTTTTCTTTTAATGATTCGCATTCTAATCCCTTTATACAGTTTGTCTTTGCTCTCAAAACTAGCCACAAATAAGACGCATTCAAATTCTTGAGTTAGTCAGTATTTGGATGGGAGTAGTTTTGAGCTCAA
>NC_061116.1:216483662-216498465 GCF_002878395.1 Capsicum annuum | reverse complement strand
AAGTCATTTACGTATTAAAAATTAATAATATTTAATAAAAAAAAGACAAACATTTTTTACATGTCTGCTTCAGTTGGTTCATGTCTGCTTTAGTTGGTTCGACGTAATTTTGCTATATCATCCCTAATTAATTATTATAAGTCATCTAATTATTAAAAATTAATCTTAAAAAATTATTATAAAGTCAGCTAAGTTTTAAAAAATTAATAATATTTAATATTAATTTAACTTCTTATATGAGATCCACTTAATTTTTTTCAAAAGTATTTTCTTATATTAATTTTGTTATATCACTTCTAATTAGTTATTATAATTCATTCAATACATGTCTACTTCGCTGCTTCAATCACGATTTTATTATATCACCCCTTATTAATTATTATGGTCATCTAAGCATTATGCCACTTAAATTGAATAGTTATATATAAGAGGGAGTTTTATGATTAAGCAGGCAGCAAGTCGGCATGCCTACTTCAGTTGCTACAATCGTGTTTTTACTGTATCACCCTTAATTAATTATTATAAGTTATTTACGTATTAGAAAATTAATAATATTTAATACAAATAAGTAAAATAAACATTTCTGACATGTCTGTTTCAATTGCTTCAACCGTAATTTACCATATCGCCCCTAATTAATTATTATAAGTCATCTAAGTGTTAAAAAATTAATGATATTTAATAAAAAAGATGAAATAGACATAAAATAATAAATTAACTCTTGATGTTTTAAATTAGCTTGACGTCTTATATGAGGCTCACTTAGATTATTTTCACAAGTAATTTTTTATAGTTATTATGCTATATCACTTTTAATACATGTCAACTTCGCGGCTCCAATCGTTATTTTACTATATCATCCCTAATTACTTATTATCGTTATTTAAGCATTAAAAAAATTATATTATTAGTATCCTATATAAGAAGTCACAATAAGTAACTGAAGCAGGCTGCTCATGTTCGACATGCCTGCCTCACCTGTTTCAATCGTGATTTTACGATATTTCCCCTGAGTAATTATTATAAGTCATTTATGTATTAAAAAATTAAGAATATTTAATAAAAAACTAAAATAGATATTTATAACATGACTGTTTCAACTACTTCAATCGTAATTTTACTAAATTACTCATACTTAATTATTATAAGTCATTTAAATATTAAAAAATTAATAATATTTAATAAAACAAAGTAAAATAGACATAAAATAATAAATTGATTTTTGATTTAAATTATCATGACGTCTTATATGGAGCCACTTAAAAAAAATTCACAAATATTTTTTATAATAGTTTTACTATGTCACTTCTAATTAGTACAATAGAAAAAAAAATATTATAATCGCAACAATTAAGAACTTAAATTATTTAAAAAATGTAATTGACTATCAATGTCATAAAAGTTTGAACAACTTAAAATATCATTATGCAAATTTCATCAATCTAAATATAATATTATATGTCTAACTTAGAATTTATCAACCAAACCAATAAAGCTTTTAAGAAAATGATAGAATTATACATAACGTAAATTTTTAAGGATCAACATTGGATACGTAGCACGGCATAAGCTGGCTAGTCGTTTAATAGAACTCAAATACATCAAATCAAACGGACCGTATCGTCCTCTGAAAAAGAATTATTAGAAGAAATATCATTATAAAAAATAATTAGTAACTTTAATGTACCAACTTGTTGGATCATCTCTCCGAGAAATAAGGAAAACCAAAATATCACTATTTTGCAATTGAAGAGATTCAGTTTAAGACTCCTATCAATGAGATCCTTCCTGGCTATTGATTCCTTCAACATATCATTTGATACTATTCACCTACTCCAATTATCATTCCTACTTGAGTTAAACATGGCTAATTTTTTATTTATACTCAATATATAAGTGGTCTCATGCATAATGTGAGAATAAGTGGTCTGATGCATAATGTAGTCATCATTGGTTAGCTATATATATATATATATAGTTAGTTAGTATATACACATGGGAAAAAAGAAGGAAGAAAAGATAACATATAGCACACCTACAACTCACTAATTGAAGAAATTCAATTAGATTCCTGATTTCTTCATCATATCATTTGATATTACTTCACCTATATGAGTTAAACGTGGCTACAATTTTTTTTAAGTCTGCAGCATCTTTGCCGCAACGAACCACTCCACTGTGCATGTGAGGGTCACCCCATTTTTCACTCTCAAAAGTGCATATATCAAAATGTTGAGAAATGAACAATGTAATCTTTTTTATTAATTATGTTTTGAAAATTTAAAATTGACTACCATTAGTATTTTGAGTACATTATGAATCAAAGATGATGAGGGATCTAGTATCATCCAATCCTTAGTATTAATTAGACATAGAATTTGAAGCCCGAGCTAACGGATAGACACACTGATTCGTTGATCTTTTGTTGAAAGGCAAGGATATAAAGTAAGACCACAAAAGAGTGTGTATCTCCACAATTATCGGTGTTGTTGCAAAGTGTTCCTTTAGCCGGCTTAATGCTTCTGTAACACCCAATGCCTCAGTCACCTAAAAGTTTCCATGAGAATCACACTCTCGAAGCAAGATCCTAATAGAAGCATCAATGTTGCCATTTAAGGATATTCTCATCAGGAGGAGACCATTTTATTACAAAATCAGTTCCTATATCGCAATAGAACTGGAGGTTGTCATTTTTGTCTAGGTCCAGTCTTGCAAAAATCGGTTTGCCATTTTGGATAAAAACTTCGGTTCGTAGAGATCTTCCCCTTCACACAAGGTTGGCTCTATCATTCCATAATTTCAAAGGAACACGATGACTTAATGCAACTGATCGAGACAGATATCAACCAGCGACTTAAGTCAATGCAAGAACAATGATTTAAGTTGGTACTTGTTTTGCCGTGTTGAACTCCATTAGACATTGCAATATCGTTTCTGTCTTGGAGGCATGCACAACAAAAGTCGGATTGAAGAATCTTCTTATTCATTAAGTTATCACTAGTTGAAAGAACACCATTCGAAAATCACAAAGATTTTAAAAAATTATTTTGATTAAACTTCTAAAATTAGCTTATTTAAAAGTACTTTTAGAAAAATTATTTTTTGGTGAGAACCAGTTTATATTTGACCAATAAATCTAAAAAAAATACTTTGGAGTAGTAATTAGTGTTTGACCAAGCTTTTAGAATAGTGCGGAGACTGGTAGAGAAGTATAGAGAAAGGAAGAAGGATCTTCACATGGTATTTATTGACTTGAAAAAGGCATATGACAAGGTCCCTAGGGAGGTTCTTTGGAGATGCTTAGAGGGGAGGGGGGGTTAATCCCTGTAGCGTACATTAGAGCGATTAAGGAAATGTGTGAGGGGGTAAAGACTCGGGTAAGGACTGTGGGAGGAGATTCTGAGCATTTCCCGATCTTGATAGGGTTGCACCAGGGATCAATTCTTAGTCCATTTTTATTCACCTTGGTGATGGATGTGTTGACGCGGAGTATACAAGGCGAGGTACCTTGGTGTATGCTTTTTGCGGATGATGTAGTTTTGATTGATGATTCACGGCAAGGTGTTAATGATAAGCTGGAAGTTTGGAGACAAACCCTAGAGTCTAAAAGTTTCAGGTTGAGTAGGACCAAAACGGAGTATTTGGAGTGCAAGTTTGATGACTCGAGGCAAGAGGATGAGGTGGTAGTGAAGTTGGATTCCCAGACGATTTGCAAGAGGGATAGTTTTAAGTATCTTAGGTCTATGATTCAGGGAAATGGAGAGATAGATGAGGATGTCTCTTACCGTATTGGGGAAGGTTGGATGAAATGGAGGCTCGCTTTGAAAATTTTATGCGATAAGAAGGTGCCCCCAAGCTTAAAGGCAAATTCTATAGAGTGGTAGTCCGGCCGGCTATGTTGTATGGAGCGGAGTGTTGGCCGGTTAAGAATTCTCATATCCAAAAGTTGAAGGTAGCGGAAATGAGGATGTGGCGTTGGATGTGTGGATTTACAAGGGCTGACAGGGTTAGGAATGAGATTATTCGGGAGAAGGTGGGAGTGGTGTCGGTGAAGGATAAAATGCGGAAAGTGAGGTTGAGATGGTTTGGTCATGTGATGAGGAGGGCACGATGCCTCAATTCATAGGTGTGAGAGGTTGGCCTTGGATGGTTTCAAGTGGGATAGGGGTAGACCAAAGAAATACCGGGGAGAAGTGATTAAAGGTGACATGGAGCAGTTACAGCTCACTGAGGACATGACCCTGGATAGGAAGGTATGGAGGAAAAGCACTAGGATAGAGGGCTAAGGTGTGTGGATGAATCGTAGCCAGTAGTTAGGAGGGCTTTGGTGTCCTCTGTTTGGTAATGTACAATATTTTTGTGGATGTCGTACCTATATTATTTTTATCATGTTTCATGCTTTTCGTATTTTTCTATTGTCCTTTGTCTTGAGCCTAGGGTCTTTGGGAAACAGCTTCTCTACTTCTTTAAATGTAGTGGTATGAACTACATACATTCTACCCTCCCCAGACCCCACTATGTGGAAATATACTGGGTTTTTTATTGTTGGCCAAGCTTTTAGAAGTGCTTTCAAGTATATTTTTTCAAAAGTGTTTTTTAAATAAATGCTTTTAGGAATAAGCTACTTCTTTTAGCTTATAAAAAACTGTTTTTTCTACACTCTAGAAGCACTTATTTTCTTTCAAAAGTTTGACAAACTTAACCGTGCGAAAGCTTATTTTGTAGCCGTTTGGCCATGAAAACTAAAATTTTCTGAAGTTGGAGTTGAAGTTGGAGTTGAAATTGGAGTTGGAGTTGTGTTTGGCCATATCTTTTTTGAAATTTTTTTTTTACTTTTAAAAAAAAAAATTAAATATGATTTTATGCCCTAACTTTTACAAACTATCAAAATCACCCAACTAAAATTTACCTACTAATGGAAAAAGAACACAATTAGCCACTATTATGAAAATAATTACATATACATGATCATATTTAATGAATTTCAATTATGTCATATATAATATTTACATTAATAGCCGTTTCTCATATTTGAAAATTTTAAATATGGATGTTATATTAACAAATCACTGTTTCCTATTTTTTAGATAACAAATATTATCTTTCAAACAAATTTTTTTTTTTTTAGGAATTTATTTAATTTATTTATTTCATTTTTCGTTCCTAAAAAATAGGAAATGATGAGTTGTTATTAATTTTAGGGTGCCGCTAATTTATTTCTTTAATTTTCTTATACATGAAAGATTTTATTGTGTGTGAATAAATTATTTCTATGTAAAACATGTTTTGCATATTTATAGTATATTATATCATATACCATAAATATATAAATATGCTCAGTATGTTTCTTTATACTTTGTATTTTTATATATGTGTGTATATGGTATATACATGGTATAAAGTTCATATATAACATACTTTGTATATTTATATTATAAATATGCTTAGTATGTTTCTTAATACTTTGTATATTTATATATGTGTGTATATGGTATATACATGGTATAAACTTTATATATAACATACTTTGTATATTTCTATAATAAATATAATACTTTATATATTTATGGGTATAAATATAATACTTTATATATTTATGAGTATAAATATAAATTAACAGTAAAATAATGTCTTAAATAAGGGATAAAAATAATGATGAGAGAGAAAAAGAGATATATATTAATTAGGATAGCATTAAGTTTGAAATCATAATTATCTTATTCTTTAAAACTGCTATATACGTAATATTGAAAAAATAATGTTATAAGAAGAGTTTTATGTAAAGATTTAAAAGATTGGGGTTATATGTAATAATAATAAAAGTTGGAATAGAGTTGAAAAATTGTGAAAACAACAAAAACCTATTTTCCCTTTTCAGAGAAATTTTTTGGAATTATTTTCCGAATTTTCATGGCCAAACACCACAATTTTCAACTCCAAAAAAAAATTTCAGAAAAAAAGAAAAAATTTTCATGACCAAACGAGCCCTTAATATCTAATGGGACTTTCTTGGTTGGTTTTGGGTTAAATAATTTTCTCATAGCTCCCCTTAAATTTATCTGCTTAAATAGTTGATAGAAATGACAGACGTAAAATGACCAAAATTGCTCAAAAACAAGGGCGAATCTATTCATTGTCGTGGGGTGGCACGCCATCCCCAAACTTCGACGAAAACTCTATGTATATAGGTATATATATAACTGATATAGTCAAATATTAAATCTGCCACTTATAATATCAAAGCACTATTTAGTGCAAGTAGCAAAGCCTTGCCCATAGATCGTGTATTCGATCCCAGTTTGCAGCATTTGTTTTTTGATACTGATATAGTCAAATATTAAATTTGCCACTTATAATACCAAAGCACTATCTAGTACAAGTGGCAAAGCGGCACTTTTTTTCCCATATGTCGTGTTTTCGATCTTGGTTTGCAGGGCAATCCCAGTTTGCAACATTTGTTTTTTTTATACTAATATAGTCAAATATTAAATCTGCCACCAATAATACCAAAGCACTATCTAGTGCAAGTTGCAAAGCGGCACTTTTGCTTTCCATAGGTCGTGTGTTCCATCTCGGTTTGCAGGGCAACAGGCGTACATTCTACCATTTAAATGAATTATGAATATTATATTATGATATTAGTAATATTGTTGAAAGATTAAGTTTTGTCATTTTATTATTATTTTTAATTAATTGGTTGGTTAATTGTCCTATATATCAAAAAATGAATAATTTGATTAATTTAATCGATAAGCAGTGGCAGAACCAGAAATTCAGCGAAGCATGTGTAAATTTTATTCTCAGCTATGTTAAGAGCGTGCAAAATTAAATATACATTCATTATGATTAACATTTAACCTCTATTCACCACATAATTTTTTGATGAAGGGTGTGCATCTGACCACCCTTCATCAAAGGTGACTCCGCCCCTGTCGATAAGTTTACTTGGCACTCAGATAGTCCGGATCCTGGATCCTGGATCCCCCTCTGCTCAAAAATATATTGAAGGAACTATTTTAGACCTTCCCCAAACATGAAGGACCATATTTGTCATTTTTCCTAAGCTCTTACACTAACATTATAAAATACTCTCACCCTTCTACTATATATAACCACTTAAACAACTTCATTTGCAACTAAATCATTCAACACACTAGAGCCTTCAGTTCTTACTAAGCAAAGATGCCATCAAAGCCAGCATTATCTGATCTAAACTTTATTGTGATCCCTCTACTTTCAACAAGTCACCTCATACCCTTGACGGACATGGCCAAATTGTTGGCGCAGCACGGCGTGACAGTCACGTTAGTCACGACACCTCTAAATGCTGCCCGATTCACCGCATCAATTGATCGTGCTGTTCGCTCTGGACTACTCATTCGGGTGGTAGAGCTCCAGTTTCGAGCCAAGGAAGCAGGACTGCCAGAGGGATGCGAAAACCAGAATGCCGCACCCGGTCTCAACTACCGGAGACAGTTCGTTGCTGCAATCAATATGCTACAAGAACCAACTGAAAAGTTACTCCGAGAGATGAAACCTAAGCCGAGTTGCATTATTTCTGATGCGTATGTTGCTTGGACAGCTGAGACAGCTGATAAGTTTCAGATTCCAAGAATTGTTTTTGATGGAATGAGTTGCTTCACTCAAATGTGCATGCATAGCTTGTACATCATGAGGGATCAAAACCAACTTCCTGAATCAGGGCCTTTTGTCATACCTGATTTGCCAGATAGAATTGAAATAACTAAAGCTCAGCTGCCTGGACATTTCAATCCAGGAGCCATTTCCATACAAGATATTCGGGACAAAATACGAGCAGCAGAAGAAAGATCCTTTGGGTTTGTGATCAATACTTTCGAGGAGTTGGAACAAAGGTACGTCGATAAATTCCGAAAACTTAAAAATGGTAGAGTTTGGTGCCTTGGACCTTTATCTCTTTGTAACAATGACGATTTAGACAAAGCTCAGAGAGGGAATAAGGCCTCATTTGACAAAGACGACAATTTGAAGAAATGGCTAGATTCTTGGCAGCCTGAATCTGTCGTGTATGCATGTTTTGGGAGCCTCGGTCGTATTACAGTTAAACAATTTGTGGAGCTGGCTTTAGGCCTGGAAGGATCAGGTTATCCATTCATTTTAGTCATAAAAACAGGGGAAGGACAAGCACCAATAGAGGACTGGATATCAAAAAATGGATTTGAGGAAAGAACAAAAGCAAGAGGGCTTTTGATCCGTGGCTGGGCACCACAAGTACTAATACTATCACACCCTGCAATTGGTGGATTCTTGACTCATTGTGGGTGGAATTCAACTGTTGAGGGGATTAGTGCTGGTGTGCCTATGATCACCTGGCCTTTATTTGCCGAGCAGTTTCTGAATGAGAGATTCTTAGTACACGTCTTGAAAATGGCTGCGGGTGTTGGATCCCAGGCGCTTGTGCATTTGGGTGAGGAAGAGAAGTTTGAGGTCCAGGTTAGCAACAAAGTAGTAACGGATGCCATAAAAAAGGTGATGGATAAGGAGAAAGAAGGAAACGAGATGAGAAAAAGAGCTCAACAACTTGGAGAAATGGCAAAAAGGGCTGTAGAAGGTGATGGATCTACTCACCTCAATGTGACACTTTTAATAAAGGAAATACAAGAATTCCAACTGAAGCAATCAGCTAAAAATTCTTGTGCAAAAGTATGTGATGCACTTTTTTGATTAAAAAATGTCCTGATTGTTATTTCTGTTCATGTTTGTAGTTTTGAGTGTGTTTGGTCTGATGGAAGCCATTTTCTGTGTAAAATGATTTCCTATGAATAATGTGCTATTGTGTTTGCGCACCGGGCTTCCCTTTTATCATATGATATTTGTTTACCCAATCCACTTATCATCCCAATTCGTAAAAGTCGGTAATTTTTTGGCCTGGTGTGTAATGTGCTTAAGATTGATTAGCAATAGAATCATGAAGTGAATGTGGCTGGTGCATGGCAAATAATTCGTCAAGCCACTTCTGCCTCAATCCCCCAAGTTGCAATAGGAGTAGTTTAAAATTGATGTAATAAAACCGCCTCTTGATTGTGATAGCCCTCTCAATACTTTATTGGACCTTTGTAACAAATGGTTAGCTTTTCATCTCCTTAGCATTATTCTAGTGCAAGGAGCCTCCTAACGAGATGTGATTCTCCAAATAATAAAGAAACTCTAACCAGAAATTCTACAACGTATAATGATAAGGTTTGTGTATTGGACGAGGAGTAAGAAATAGAGCAATAGAATGAAAAACTTGGACAAATTGCAAGAAAGGCAGTAGAAAATGATGGATATTTTCACGTCAGTTTTAACACTTCCAATCAAAGAAATACAAGAATCCCAAACCAGCTTAAAAAGAAAATGCACATGTATGCAATGGCTTCTCTTATTAGCCTTCAGCCTAGATAAACTACAAGTTTATGGCACCAGAAAAGATAGGGAAAGGTATTGATAAAAAATTTCCCCATTTCTCGAATATGCTAGATGAGGGGATTAGCTTAGCCTTCTCAGTTTCAAGAGTGATATCTGTGATTTGTATTGACTGCATGCAATTGTATTCATACAACAATTGAGCTGTTGTATGAACAAGAAAAATCTCCCCCTTCCTCTTTTATCTTTTCCTCTCTTGGTGTTTTACAGTAACCATGTTAATCTATTCTATGTCACTCCAATTTGTTGTCCTCGAATGATTTTTTTCTCTCTTGTCAGGAAAATGATTTTGAGTCGAGGGTCTATCGGAAACAACCTCTTTAACTTCATAAGATAGGGGTAATACTGCATACACATTACACACTACCATCCCCAGGCCCCACTTGTGAGATTACACTGGGTATATTGTTGTTGTTGTCAGGAAAATGATATCACATTGGGCAACATGGCCATTTCAATTTGTCTACTTTAAGATGTTGGATGCTCATTTCTCTAATTTAGAATCCAAATTAACAGGTCCCATTCATAAAGAGTAGGCTACATAGGGAGGGAGAACAAACTTTAACTTACCAGGCTCTTTTTCCTCTGGTACAACAGGTTCCTGCTCATGTTCTTCTTTATGAGTTATCATCATCCGCTCTTCAAAGCGTTCTTCTTCATTTTTCTCCTGATATGAACAGATCATTACGATACTTACTGCAGACAAACTCTTAAACAACCAAAACAAAAGAATGAAAAAGAATCCGTCTCTATATGAAATTGGTCTTTTGAATAAAGTGCAGAACTAACTCAAGGCCATCCCAGAAAGATAGCAGGCAAATAATAGCAAATACAAAATCAAGAAAATATTAGTGTATGATGCTATCCGCTCTGGCAAAAGCTACACGATTTTCCTAAAGGCTACCAATGTGGATACATAGCCGGATTCAGAATTTAAAGTTATGAAATTTCATGTTGAAGTTCACATACTTAGTAAATTTCTTAATATAAATCAAACCAAAACTTGCTGGACTCACTTGAACCCCGATTCTAGGTTCATCCCTGGTGGGGACTTTGTTGCACATCCAACATTTATTGAGACTGGACACTTGCAACATCAAAGGGAAAAAAAAACAGGGAGATCAAAAGAGCTTTATTCAACATGGAAATTACACAATGAAAGCTGATTCATCAATCAAAAGCTCAACATGTAAAACATAGTAATAATATAAGGTAATAATCAATCAAGGAGCAAGAGAGAATAATAGAGACAAAGAAAAATAGGGTAAAAAAATAAAGGCGGCAAAAGTGTAGACCGTGCACTAAGCTCTGGGGTTTGAGAACGGGCCGGACCACAAGGGTCTATGAGCTCATTAGAAGAACTATAACGAGAAGTTTAAAATATAATAATTAATGCCTTCATCACATAATTACTCGTGTGTCATGTTAAGTTTGTATTCTAACACGAAATTTGACAATGATTTAATTCTAAGAACGGAAAAAGGGTCAAAACTACCCCAATGGAGCAAAAATATCTTCCGTTTGTTTTTTGGCTCAAAAATATCCCTCTATTTGTTTTTTGGTCTAAAAGTACCTTTCATCTTAACGGAGTCCCACCAAGCACACCACGTGAAAAAAATGGTAAAGTTTGGTGTATTGGCAACGAGAAAGAAGTAGAGCAATAGAACCAAAAACTTGGCCAAATTAGAAAAAGTTAAAAGTAGAAAATTATGGAAATTCTCGCCTCAGTTTAATACTTCTAATCGAAGAAAGACGAGGATCCAAAATCAGCTTAAAAAGAAAATGCACAAGTATGTAAAGGCCTCTCTTATTAGACTTCAGCCTAGACAACTACAAGTTTATGACACCAGAAAATTGACAGGAAAAGGTATTGATAAAAAATTTCCCCATTTCTCAAATATGCTAGTTGTTGGAATTAATTTAGCTTTATCAGTTTCAAGAGTGACACCTATGGTTTGTATTGACTGCATTTACAATATTTTTTTTTGACAAGGTAATGGACTGTGTACATAAATCACCAGCACAACATCTGGGTGCGAAAATTACGTCATTGAATCGACATCCGAAAGAGTAAAAAACAGTAGACTAGCAGTAAATCCTATCTCATCTTACAAGGATGTTAGGGTGTCTACAATAGAAACGGGGTCATCTATATACTCTGAGCTGCACCAATAACAAAAACTCACAATGCAATTCTTCTTTAACTTTTGCAGAGAACTACTGTTGCCTTCAAAACACCTAGAGTTTCTCTCTTTCCAAATGGTCCACCATATTACTGCTGGGACAATTCTCCATCTTTGTTAGTACTACCACCACCCTCAAAATTTCAGCTAGTTAGTGCATTTACAATTGTACTCCTACAACAATGAAACTGTTATATGAGTAAGAAAGCTTGCTGGAAAATGACCTGAAGAGTCATTACAAATAGGGAATTGGCTCTAAAAAACAAATGAATTGCCCGGTAATCGAACTGTCAGTTTCAGTAAGTCATAAATGACTTGGGGCAACTATAGAAATGCTCTAACGGTAAAAATTAGTGGAAATATGGAAAATGACCAGTTCTGGTCATTACATTGCCCTTTCATCTTTTCCTCTTTAGGTGATTTATTAGTAACCATGTTAATCTATTCTATGTCACTCCAATTTGTTTGATGTCCCAAAAGGATTTTTCTCTCATCTGGAAAACGATCTTGAGCCGAGAATCTATCAAAAATAAGCTCTTTACCTCCATAAGGCCGAGGACCCACTTGGATTACATGTATGTTGTTGTCAGGAAAATGATATGACATCAGGCAACATGGGCCATTTCTATTTGTTTACTTCCAGATACTAGATGTTCATTTCTCAAATTTGGACCAAATTAATAGGTCTCATTCATAATGAGTGAGCTACATAGAAAGTGAGAACAGACTTAACCTTTGAGACGCTTTTTCCCTCTGGTAGATGAGGTTCCTGTTAGGACCGAAATAAAAGCAAACCTCGAAAGACCATGAATAAAAATATATGTGAAAAATAAACCAAAAGAGACAACAATTTAACGTGATTCGGTCAATCGACCTACATCCACAAAAGGAGATGAGCAATCCACTATGTAAAAGAGAGTACAAACTGTCAAAAGAGACAACCTCACACAATCATTCAGAATAAAAGAGGTTCACACAAGTGATACTGCAACACTTGTGTCTCACAAAGTCTCTCTCCAAATGAAACTTTTAAAGACGCTACAAAACTAAAAGAAAGGAATCTCTATTCACAGAGTTTATAACCTTTTCCTACAATCCAATTATGGTACCTAAACCTTTTCCTGCAATCCAATTATGGTACCTAACGAAAAACCCAATTATGGTAAGAAAGTCAGGACAAACACTAACCGTTCCTCCTCATGTTCTTCCTTATAGTTATCATCATCTGCTTCATCAATGCCATCTTCTTCGCTTTTCTCCTGATATGAACAGATCATTACAAGAATTAATGCAGACAAACAAAAGAATGAAAAAGAAAGCTTATCTAAAATTTGATCATGACAAATAAAATGATCTTCTTTTACAGAAAGAGGAAAAGCAAACACAGCTGTGTTTTACCAACGATCAGATTCTTTTTTGTTCCAAGCTTTTCATCAAAAAGTGAACCAGGCATGAAAATTGGTCTAGTAAATAAACTTCAGAACTAACTGAAGGCCATCTTCAAACAGATAGCATGCAAAATCAAGTTGCCCATATGGTACCATGTTGAGAAATGTATTTTTGACCTAATTCAACCTTAAAAATCACCATGAGTATTGTCCAAGTTTATAGAGAGATTAATTGCCCATCCGGTTAAGAATCCTACGTTTAGAAAAGAGATGGGCAATTGATAAAAGAACTTGGATAATAATAGACCCAATATCAATTTAGTATCAAAGCTAGTTCATCTTAATTATTTGTTCACAGATATTTCGTCCTCGTTATATTTCCATCTAATTTTTTTCATTCACTAATATTGAATCCTATTTTATATTATTCATGTTCCATTTAAAAAGATTTAGACGTGGAAGTCGTGTTAAGAATCCACATTAGAAAATGATAATAAAGAAGTGTTAAAAATCCCACGTCTAGGAAGGAATTAGATGATTAATCTCCCTTATATGAATTTAAATAATCATACACCACATTGATAAGACCAAAAGACAAGGATTTATTATACGCATTCATTGCTCCTAAAAAAATTTATATTTATTGAATCGAATCACAATGACTTATTCTATGTTTAGTGTATACTCTAAGGGACCATTTGGTTTGCAAATAATTTTGGGATAAAATAATAATCTAGAATAAAAAAAAAAATTATCCATCGTTTAGTTGTAAATTTTTGAGATAACTTATCCCAGAATTAATTATTAGTCCCGGAATAAGTTATCCTCTCAATTGGTGGGATAACAATCCCAACATTATTTTTACATGGGATAAAACCATAAAATGACAATGTTACCCTTAAATTCTTTGATTTTTCACTTCCATACACATAATTTGAGTGCTAAAATTTGAGTGCATAATTTAAAATTTTTACTAAAAATATTTCTATGAAGCAACTATAATTTGAGTGCATAATTTATTATATTTCTCAGGCTAACACAATTAAATTTATTATAATTTATTATTCGTACTATAATTTGAATGCATAATTTGGTCTATTTTCGCAATTAAATATTTTAGGAAGTATAAAGGCATTTACCGTTCAAAATGGTTGTAAAATATATAAATTATGTTTATTTATATATTTTAATTTCTCTAGAAAATAAAAAAAATATTTAAGAATGGATATTTAAAGCTTAAAAAGAAATATATATATATATATATATATATATATGTAGAGAGAGAGAGAGAGAGAGAGAAAGTTAAATAAGATGGAGGGTATTTTGGTATGTTAAGTGGGTTGGGCCGGGTCAACCCGGAACCGGCCCGTTAAAATTAACCGGTTTGTGGGCCGGGCCGAGTTGGGTTAAGTGGGCCGGGCCGATTTTGGGTTAAACAGTAAAATTTTTAAAACACAACCCTGACCCGACCCACTTAACCCAACCCGGTCTAACCCACCTAAACTCGGCTAAAAAAACAGTCAAACCCGGTAAAAAAAAAAAAAATTCAATATACACTATATATACCCACCTATATACATTTTAAATACGTTAAATAATATATATACACTATATATATAATATATACTGCATTAGAATTTAAAAAATATATACACATACACAATTACACATATATATGTAACATTCAATATATACGACTATACGTACTACTTTAAATAAAACATATATGTTAAATATATATGTCTATATAAGATATATACACATATATACGCATCATTCAATATATAT
>NC_061116.1:216376034-216480662 GCF_002878395.1 Capsicum annuum | reverse complement strand
ATATATATATATATATATATAGTTATAGTTATAGTTATAGTTATATAGCTATATACTAATTTATAAAACATATACACATGTCTACGTTAAATATACACGTCTATAGAAGATATATGCACACATATACGCACCATTCAATATATATGTATTACTTTAAATAAAACATATACTACAATATATATACATACACTACAATATATATACAATTTATAAAATATATACACATGTATACATTAAATATACACATCTATAGAAGAAATATACACAAATATACAAAACATATGCTATTTAATATAATAAATTAATAATATTTGGTAGTAAATTAATAATATATTAGAAGTAAGTTTTAAATTTAAAGTAGAAATTCAATTTAAATCACTAAATGAAAAAAATTACAAAGTAAGGACTAAGGAGTGAATGAATGTTGAATTTTATTGATTGCGAAATGATCCAAAATTTATAATTTACATGAATGAAAAATCTACAAATTATCCATCATTTTTTTCAACTCATTCATGTTAATATTAACGGGAACTTGCATAGGATAGTCAAAGTCAACGGGGGCAAAATCATGCATTGGACTTGATTCTGCTAAGTTCTCCCGTGAAGACATAATTTCTTCAAGTTTTAGCTCGTCGTTCGGCTCCGGTTCCATTCCTTGGTTTCTTCTTTCCGCTTTAATCCAATCTCTAAGGCAAACTAGAACATCCATTGCATTGCTTCCCAATGAGTGTCGATTGTCTCCAAGCTGTTGTCGTCCCTGACTAAAGGCGCTCTCTGATGCAACGGTTGACATTGGAACATTCAAGATATCTCTAGCTAATCTTGAAAGCACGGGATATTGTGTTTCATTACTCCTCCACCAATCCAACGTGCTGATCCGTCGTCTGCGATCCTCTGGCGGCGACCGAAGATAATACTACAGCTCTTCTCGATAAGTTGATGTGTAAGCTCTGTCATCAACACTGTTCCAATAAGGTAAATCACAAAAGGAATCAGGAAATCACTATGTGTCGTCCTTTTAGAAGATGATGGCTTCTCGGGAGGATGAGGAGCGACAGTTGGAGTGATATTTGTAGGTACGGCTAAATCAAATAAATCAACAAATGAACCGCAATGTTGGTTAAAAGTTAGTGTAATAGGAACTCTATATTTATAACAAGTTTTTAAAAAATCATACGTAGAATTTCATCTAATATCAATTTCCTCAGGCATCAATATCGGTGCAAGTTCATTTTCTTGAAATTTAACTTTAAATTTTCTAATTCTTTTTCTTCGATTATTTTCTTGAATAAAACCAACAACAATACGAATTTTTTCAATATAAAGGTCAAAAAACTCAAGACCATCTTTTACAATTAAATTATATATATGACATGCACACTTAATATGAAATTTTTTCATGCAACGACGGAGATAGCTTAGATTTTAGTTTTTTTTATAGCAGTCTTGTTGTTAGAAGTATTATCAAAAGTAATACATAAAACTTTATTTTTGATACCATAAAATCTAACAACTTTAAAAATAGAATCAACAATAAAATCTCTAGTATGTTTACGATCTTCATTATATAAAAAAGCAAGAATACGTTTTTGCATCACAAAATTACTATCCATCGAGTGACAAGTAACGGTTAAATAATCATTTTTATTTACAGCACGGTTAAGATCAGAAGTTAGGGACAATCTACATTGAATATTTTTTAACAATGTTGATAAATAAAAATAATATTGTGAATGAATTCTAAAAATATCAGATCGACAAGTATTTGTAGGAACACCATTAAACATAGGATTATAAATTGCTTGAATTTAATGAATAAAGGCATCAGAAGAAGGAAAACTAAAAGGCAAACAACCCACAGTTATCATTTTAGCCATTTCTTCCCGATCCCTCAATTTATTATACTTCTTCGTTACCTGGTCGGTTGCTGGGTCCATTCTAGTTTGCATTGGCCCACCAACATCCCCACCACCTCGTACAATATTTAACTCTCTTTCATGAGCATCACCTATATATCTCATTAACGTATCTGTACCCCCTTTCTTGCCTTCGCTTTTATGCTTATATATTTGTTGACAAATATAACATTGCACCTCAGTATCTGATATACGTTCAAAAAATTGTCATGTAATACTAGTTGCTTTACGAGCTCTTGGGACACGGGGAGGACGGGAAGGAAGATTAACCGATTCAGATCTAACGTTAGCATTTCTTACTGCGGGTGTTTCACCAATATTTTCATCATCTTCGTCTAAATTAACCGCATCTACTTCATTTTCTTCTTCTACACCGTAATTTTTCTAAGCTTCTACATAATTCATATCGTGAGCACCTACACCTAAAGGCACACATACTTCTTCCTCAAAAGGTTGACTAAGCAGTGTCGGAGGCACACATGTATATCTGCTATTTGAACTACCTCTACCACTAGTAATTCGCTTTTTACAACCACTACCGTTTTTGGGACAAAATTTTTTAACACCTTTAGTAGTGAGGTTTTTTAATTTATCCATAATATAAATTAAACTAAAAAAATTCAAAATACACAAATATAATAAAATTAAATATTCAACAATTAATACACTAAATAAAAATTAAACGTAAGAGATGGAACGACAATACCAAATTTTGCAAGTATCCGAAGGTTGCGACTTTAGAAACTTCCACTCGTACTTTGTAATCGCAAAATTAAAGTGAGCATTTTAGGAAATTAAATTTATAGAATATTTGAGAATTGAGATTTGAGATAGAATGAGATTTAAGAGAATTAAAAATTGTGTGAAAAATGATTTGAAGGTGTAGGGTATTTATAGAATTTTTTTTGGGATTAAAAAATAATTTTAAAAGTTTTTTTTTTAAATTTAATGGGCCCAAACTAGCCGTTTGGATCCAAAAACGGCTATATAGCCATTGGGCCAACAACTAGTTTGGCCCAAAATCCAAAAATGTAAAAAAAAAAATAAAAAAAATGGGCTGGGTCGGTTAACCGACGGGCCCCAATCGGGTTGGGTCCGAGCCCAGTTAACCGGGCCTAAAACAAAAAAAATCAGCTCGATACCCGGTACCCTAAAGTCCTTGGGCTTACCGGGCCGTGTTAAACTGGGCCGATTTAATTAAATGGGCCAGTTCGGGTCAGATTGGGTTAGGTCAACCCGACCCGTTTGACAGACTTAATTTGAATACAACAAATCAAACATTCAATAAAAAATAATCCCAATATAACTTATCCCATTATAACTTATCCCAACATAACTAATCCCGATATAACTTATTTTCAAACCAAACTACCCCTAGGAAATTCATAATAAGAGGTTCGAAGGGGAATTGGGGGAAGATATGGAAAATCACGTCCGGTGCACGTGCTGTTTTTCTTCAGGCTGTTAATTTTCTTGGGTTAGTAACTCTCCATTTAGGTGATATTTTTGTATTTTGAAATTCAAATTGTCTAAATTCAATTAATTTTTTTAAAAATAAAAAAATATTATATTTCTAATATAATTTTATTATAATTTATAATATTTTTTAAAAGAATTATAAATATTTAAATACAATTTTTAAAATTAAGGTGATCTAATTCAATTTAGCTTTAAAATCTAGTTATTAACTTGACTAAAAGTGTCACTTATGAATATTCTTATTTTAATTCTTATGTTATCTGAATAAAGTTTAAATGCACTTTTTATCCTTTTACTCAGGGATACTCATAAATTTATTATTATTATTATTATTATTAACATATTCATCATTTAATTACTCATTTGTTATTTAAATTTTATTGGTATACGATATTTTACAGTAATATAATTCTATAAATAGTCAAATCTAAACTATTTTTTCTACACGAATTAATGAAAAACATATATTTTAATACTTTGAAGGTCAAATATATTGAATCATATATCACAATAAGAACTCATCACCAGGAACTTAAAGGAATAAAAAATGATACTTGCTCCATTTCAATTCGTTTGTCTTATTTCCCACATATCTTTAGTTTAGGAATACAAAGTTTAAAATTATTTTTTATTTTCTAACATTTTCAAGTTAAAATAAGACGAACATATTATATTGAAGTGGAAGGACTATTATTTTGTTGCAAGTACAGCTACTCCTCCCGTCGATCTGAGCACTTTGAAGTATATAATATGTACAATATATTTTTGAAAGTTATGGGTAAATTGGCTTCTCCAGGTCCCCAAGATCACGAAAGAAAGTCTTCTGTTCCAACACAGAATCTACTGTGGATAAATGGAAATCATGTTTATCGTAGATAATGTGATCAGTGGCTGGCCCAAATACTCCAGTTTGGGGATGTGGAGTCCAGTACTTGTCTGATTGTGCTTCCTCGATTATTTCATTGGGTACCGATGACAAATATTCCTCTGGATTCTTGTCATACACCGATGACATGTGGACTGCCCTCCTGCACGACATATATATAGGAATCCAACCTAATTAGAAGGCTTCCAAAAAATAGAAAGCATCATGAATAGCTACGAAATTCATAGCGAATCTTGTCATTTATCTACAATGAAAGATCATGTTCGTCTTGGCTAATTCCTTTTTTCTGTAGAGTTGATCCCACCTAGTATTAATTCAGCTACCAAAATATACATATAGCTCCTCTATTATTTCACGCCTTTACTGCGGCTTCTTGCATGAAAAAGGCAAGAACAACGAATTAACATGCAGGAAGAAATCATAAAAGGATAAAAAAACGTCGTACTAAAGATCTCGAGAGAGTTATGGGTTCAGCTATACGTGTTCAGAACTCATAAATCCAAAATTCTTCTTCCACCGCCTCTGTAATTAAAGTAGTATACCTGCCAGTAGATGAGTTAGCAGAATTTCGAGCGATATGGTTCATAATTAATCGCTTCCCCAAGGCCAAGCTCACAAGTCCACGTTTCTGTAAGTTAGCGGCCATGAAAATACAGATGGATTCTTACACAGTGAGCAAATGAGCTAACAAGAAGAAGAGCAAAGTACTATGTGAAAAATTATATTTTATGCAAATCTATTTCCCTATTTATAGTGAAAAAAACAGTGAGAGTGGAATCTCTGTGTGCGCCTTCATATCTCAGTCAAAGGAAAAAAAAGAAAAAAAAGAGAAACTTACTCGAATGGGTGACCGTGTTAATTAAGCATGATTTAGTACGTAGTATAAAAGATAAATATACATCACATAATTAAACAATAATATTTATATACAAAATACATGTCATACTTTTATTAGTTCAATGCATACACCGAATAAATGATACAAACTAAAATGAGTCAAGGTGAAAGATGGTAAGCTTCTAGCCTGGTAACTTTTGAAGAATGATAGTACAAACAGGCTAATATACGTGACATTTTAGATAAATCTCACATTGAAAATATAACATAAATTCATATAATATAATTATTTTTTGGTCTCAATAGTAGTTGAGCTTTGGAGTGTGACACGAGGGGTAATTTTTTGCCATCACGACATTTTCTCTTTGGTCTACAATCACCAAGTTAGGCATTCCGTTAGTTTAACGCAATATTCATGCTTAATCATTTTGATTAATCGAACAACAACATAACAGAGAATTAAATCTATAACAGGGATTGCCATGATGTAGCAATAAAATATTAACCCTTTTTTTTGGAATAATATATCATTAGTGTTGATTACTCATGGAAATTAAAGTCGCCCATTATCTCCGTGTACAATTAGTAATACTTCATTTCATTTTGCTTGATTTTTTTACTAAAAATAGATGTTTGAATTTACTTGTTCAAATTATGAAATCAAGAAAAGTTTATTGTGTTCTTTTAATACTACCCCTAATAAATATTTTCTTAAAGAGATTATCAAATTTACAAGGACAAGTAAAATAAAACGGAGAGAGAACTATGGTTACGTTGGACGTGTATTTATTGTAAACTTCTCCTCCTCTTGTTCTGCTTTAATTATTACACTGGGTTAGAATAAATTGGCGAAGCTTAAGTCAATATTCATGTTTATATGGGTTGTTGTATTAAGTATTTAAGTGCCAAAAAAGAAAAACAGGATCTAGCTCTAACCATGTCACATTATTCTCATAACAACACGTCAATAATGGAAAAAATTAAAAAAAAAAAAACCTTAATTACTTCATTTTTTATTTTACAACACTAATATTTTTTGTGATTGGTGACATAAAGGTTATCTTCCTTATTTTTTTTTTAAAACAATTATTTACATTATTTATCATCATTGATATAAATTAGTTAATTTTTGACCAATTTATCCGTCCAAAAATCTAAGATATTTTTTGTGTAATCTTTTCGGAAAAGTTTAAAATTCATTTTTTTAATGGACAAATTTCTTTAAACATGACCGCTTGATGTGTAGCATTTAATGTTTCATTCCTCTCCAAACCACCGTGATAGTTGACCTTAAGAAATGAAATTATGACATTAATTAATAGCACTATATAGCAAGCATTCTCATTAATTACTTTTTTTAAAATACAATTTAACATATAGAGTTTTGGTATCATAAGTCATAAGTCCATTCAAACAAATTTTGGCTGAGATTACGTTTTACATTGCCTTAGCTTCCTCACAGCCTTAGAGAAGAATGAAAGCCGCTTGTTTGTATTAAATTCATATAATAATTTGGTGATAAAAGAAACAATGATGTTTGAAGATCGAATTTTATAACTATTGAATTCAAAGAATTATTTGCGGGTTAAACTCTTATCTTTTTATATGCTTTAAAAAGCAGAATACTAGAAAGGACAAATTAGTCATATTGTAATTATTTTGAATTGATAATAATTAAATTAAATAAATAATCAAAGAAGTCAAAATACGAGAGGTGGGAGTCATGTTGAAAATTACAAGAAAGATTATTAGTGTTATCCCGTTAAATCTGAAGGAATATCTCTCAAATTACTCCCCCCAAAAAAGAAATTTAATTAAGAGTTTCAAATATAAAATATTTTTTAAATTTGGAATGAACAAGAGGCACTAATAATATTACATTACGATTAGTACATCATTTTTTGTGATCAAATAAGGTTCATGTAGGCAACTTTTAATAATAATAAGGTTATTAGAAGGTTCATAATCATGTGATCAAATAAGGTTCATTATAATGAACGATATCCTTTTTTTGTGTTACTGAAACATGCGCCTAATAAAAAAGTCATTACAACTGAAGTGAGATAAGAGTGTGACGTGCCAACTTTTAAAATGAAAATTGTTTTTGATAATTCTTGAGCACACTTATACTCAAACCTCTGCTTGCTCTTCTACGTGTTCAATTGTGTGACATGTCTTTACAATAAAAAGTTTTAGTGTTCAAAAAAGTTATACTTTTATTTATTTTATTATAGCTTTGGCAACATTTGGTATTTTTTTCGAATGAATAAGTACTGTCGATGGAAGTATCATGACTCGTGGCTGGCTAAAACTTATTCACCTTTTTTAATTAAGATTTAAGATTGCATTTATCTTAATTATACTTTATTTTTGCATATAAAGTGAAGTAATTAAAAAATAACAATGGGAGATTGTCCACTTTTAATGATTCTTTTTAGTTAATGTTGCTTTGTTTGAGAACATAATTTGATAAAGATACTAAAGTGGAGTCAAAATTCCCACATGTTTATTAGCTTTGATCCTTGGTGATTCCATTTCCACATACCACATGCATTTGTAGATTTATACATAATAAAAAGACACTGAAGTTTTTATACTCTAGTTCACTGAAGTTTCCGCTATGCGCAATTAGGAAAGGATCAGATTATAAGAGTCTATTATATGTACGCGAGCAATTTTACCTTGTATGGAAACACGAAAAAGTCATTTTATTATGCTAATTTAACGTCTAATGACTAATGATATACTGATCCAATAGTGATAAAGTATCGCAATGTCTATTGTGAAGCTTAATTAATTGTATCTCATAATACATTTACTTTAATTAGTGGGTTGAAGAACAAAATAATTCCCCATTTACCCCCTACGCCATTACATGTTGCAGTACCAAGCTTAATCTTTTGGTTTAGGAGATGAGATCACAAGAAAAATTATTGCCAAATACTCCCTAGTTTAAAAAATAAAAGATTTTTGAATTTTGTGATCTTAAACTAAAGATATATGTGCAGAACTAATGCACCAAAATATCTTTTAATTTTCTGATCTTAATTAATTAAAACATGTCATGTGGAAAGTTGAAACTTAAGAGTTGGAAAATGAAAAGTTAATTATTCTTTTAAGCATATGTGTTTAAGGAAGAAAGGTAACTAACTACCATCCAACCACAACTTTTGATCATTCGTTGAACGTACTTACTTTAGTTTAACTTTGAGCTATGATATTGAACCTTTTTTAGTTAGTTCATGGTCGGTGTAGTCACATGTAGTGATTGGGTGATCCGTTAAGCATTAGTCATCAGTCATCACAAAACTATACTATTGTATGTATATATATTACAAAAAATTTATATTGTCATAATTAAAAATAAAAATTGGAATTGGCTACCAACATCATCGCTAATTATACCAAATTGCTAGTAACAAATAGAATTTTGTGATAATTTATTGCAAATTCATCACTAAATAGGATTAGGATTAGTAACAGATTGATATTTACTACTGTACTATCGATCAGTAAATCATGTTTGAAGTGTGTATTTAGAATGAAAATTACTTTTTTACAAATATATTAAATCTTGAATACTTTAAAAGAAACTTCTTACTTTCACCATTTCGATTTTAATTTCGACCATCAAAGTTTAGTCCTCGTTAAAAATCACAACAGATCACATAGGTAACATGAACAACAGAACAAGTTGTAGCTCTTAGCAAACTATAAAGGGACTGTACAAGCTTCCTAATCAAATTCAAATTATTAATTTGTTACGTTATTAAAGGTGATTAATAAAAACAACTCATTTTTTTGATTTCATAAATATAAAAGTGGCAATGGATCATTATGATCCGACTCTTTTCCGGACTCTACGCATAGCCGAAGCTTTAGTGCATCTCGTTAATCACTTCTTACTTTTTTAAAAAGCAGATAAATAAGGGGCATGCCATGCATCATGCATGCAACAGAGCAAAAACTAGTTGTTGTTGACTAGCTAATTTTCTTTTTACTAAAGAGGACACACTTCAGCTCCTGAAAATTATTTATTTTAATTTAAACATTTTGTATAACTTTTTAGGGTAGGGTAGGCTGTATTGAGTATTGACTATTCCATATATTCATTATAAAGAAATGGGCTATTGTTTGTACCGAAAGCTGATACAACATCACAGGGAATGGGATGAAGCATGCTGTTGATCATGTGAAAGGAATAAAATTTAAAAGAAAGTTAGAAGAAAAAAATGTTCTTATTATGAAGAGACTAGATTTTTCTTATTTTTTATTTTGGTTTAAATGTGGATTGTGGAGAGGATATGCAACTGATAAGTGAAAAGGAAACTACTGATAATTTATATATCAATAAATTGAAATAAACTATAATAATGTAATACTATGTATTACTATTTGCTAAATTACATAGACTAGTGAATGCAATCTTTCGTCATATCAATAGTTTTTTTTTTTCTTTTCTTTTTAGAAGAGCCTATCTTTTATGGTATTTTCTTAAATATGTGTAAAAGGAATAAATAATTTTTTTATTCCTTTTATACATTTGTAATTAAGTTGTGAGGTTTATTATTTTCTGAAAATGTATTTTAATTTGACCTGCCTCACCCTGCCCATCTTGACACAATAACACGTAATAAAACTCAATCTACTAAAGTATGAATTTAAAGTATGATTTTATTAAATCTGATATTATATTATTAATGTTAACAGCAACGAGAATTGGTTGTCAAAATGGAGCAATAACTGGCAAAAACACTCAAAAAAATATCAACTTTTTAAATAAAAAATAAAAAATATCAACTTTATACCTAAAAATTACTGATGAAATTATTACTCCCTCTCATCCATCTTTATTTGTTTATTTTTTGATTTTTTATTTTAAAATATCTAATAATACTTGTCTAATTCATAAAATCTATAGATAATTTAATTATTTCTGGTCATTTTACTCTTAATATTAAATACATTTTATTATTTAATATATTTCTCAAAATATTATATTTATTATATTCAAAGAGTAATATAATAAAATTATCTTTATCATCTGATGCTTCTTAATTTCTATATCAATTGACAAGTAAAAATGAACGAGGATACCTTCTGTCATTTTATATTTGCTACACCTCGTAAATGTAAACAACTATTTCATTCTTTTTAATTTTGATTTGTTTATCTAATTTTTTTATTTAACAAAAAGTGTTTTTTTTCTGCAACTCTTAATTTTAACTTTTCATATAATAAATTAATTTTACTCATCTTTAATTTAAGCTATCACAATTTAAAAGTCTTTTTATTTTTTTAAATTATGTATCAAATTAAAATCAAATAAATTAAAAAATTATTAAAATGAAATGAATAAATAAGTGTTCTTTTTGTTTTCAACTTTTTTTAATCTCCAAATGTTAAATTTTGGGATCTTTTCTTAAGCTCCATATCAAATCAAATAAATTGAAATGAAATGAATGAAAAAGCATTCTTTTTGTTTTCAATCTTTTTTTTTTTATCTCCAAATGTTTAAGTCTTGGGATCCTATAACACGTGTTGTTGTTTTGGAAAACAAAGTTGGGAACCAAAATATGTCACGGAACTAAAAAAAAATATCAAAAGATGTCATGTTTTTAAAGTGTAATCAAAGTTTGCTTAACTCTCTTAAAAAGAGAGTTATATGCATTGTTTTTAACGGAAGTAATCAAACGCAATCAATTTTCAGAAACTGTGCATAACTCTCTTAAAAAGAGAGTTATTCATTTTTTTTAACATAACCCTCTTAAAAAAAGAGTTATGCATTTTTGTATTTTTTAACTTGTTCAAAACGTGAATTATATAATAAAAGTTTAACTTAATTTTTTTCTTTACGTAAATATAATAAAAATTATATAACCCATTTTATAAAAATTTACGTATTATGTGAACAATTAATTTATTTTTTAAAGTTTTATTTTTTTAAAAAGAAGGCCAACTATTATGAAAAGGAGAGAGTAAAACTCACTGATTATATGAGTCATGTAGAAATAAAATGCATAACTCACTATTTAAGTGAGTTATCCATTATATGAATATAACTCTACAAATATATGAGTTATGTGCAAATAACTTTTTCCATCAACATTCATATTTCCCCTATTTATACAGAAGTCTACATTATAGACTCTTCATTCTTTATTCACTCATCTCCTCTTTTGAAACTGCATTGTACCAGAGGATATTGAAAATGGTGACTAGCCAAATTATGGTGAATTGTCATAGGGTGATATGATAGTGAGCCTAATAATGCTGAGGGCGGTGAATGCCCTTATGACTCATCATCGAGTGACGATGATGTGAGGTCAAATTCTGAACAAAGAGGCATGTCCAGGAGCCCTTATCCTCAAGAAGAATCAATTTCATAGTCGACGTCAATATCGCTACCAATCAATAGGCCTCATTTTTATTCCAATGAAGAAAAATGCAGTTTCAAAAGAGGAGATGAATGAATAAAAAATGAAGAGTCTATAATGTATACTTCCGTTTAAATAGGAGAAATATGAATATTGATGGAAAAAGTTATTTGCACATAACTCATATATTTATAGAGTTATATTCATATAATGGATAACCCACTTAAATAGTGATTTATGTATTTTATTTCTACATGACTCATATAATCAACGAGTTTTACTCTCTCCGTTTCATAATAGTTGACCTTCTTTTTTAAAAAATAAAATTTTAAAAGATAAATTAATTGTTCACATAATATGTAAGTTTTTATAAAGTGAGTTATATAATTTTTATTATATTTACGCAGAGGAAAAAAATAAGTTAAACTTTTATTATATAACTCAATTTTTGAGCGAATTAAAAAATGTAAAAATGCATAACTCTCATTTAAGGAGAGTTGTGTGGCTTCTATTACATAACTCACTTAAAAAGTGAGTTATGTAAAAAGAAATGCATAACTCACTTTTTAAGTGAGTTATGTAATTTTTAATATATAACCCTCTTTTTAAGAGAGTTATGTTAAAAAAAAAATACATAACTCTCTTTTTAAGAGAGTTATGCACATTTTCTGAAAATAGACTCCATTTGGTCACTTTTATTAAAAATAATGCATATAACTCTCTTTTTAACAGAATTAAACATATTTTGGTCACACTTTAAAAACATGACTTATTTTGATATATTTTTTTTTAGTTCCATGACATATTTTGATTGGCAGGTAAACAAAATCCTTTTATTCTCCTATCCACTTGATGAATGCATTAATGGTTATTACTTAAAGTCTCAGAATAAATACTGCAATAATCAATCAATGGATATTATAAGAGTACTCGACCGGACGTATGGCATTGTACTCCCTCCGTTCTTTTATTCTCCTCCTTTTCATATCACTCGGACCCCGTTGAACTGACACTCAAAAGAAAAAAAATTAATTAGAGGTATATTTGATTAAACAATTTTGTTAATATAATAATATGTTATATGGACCAAATAAATTAAATGAAAAGAATATTTATCAACTATAATAGACATTCGTTTTTTAGTTATTCAATTTTAAAAATTTAAAATTAATTTATCATTTAATATCTATTTTGTTCTTATTATTAATACTTTAATCGAGAGATAAAAAGTGATATAATAAAATTATTATTTCACTCATTTTTTTATGAGATGTGTTAAGTCAGATATGGACGAAGGAGTAAGTGAGAACCACACGTTTGGTAGAATAATAACTTTTCATATGCCCTTTATCTTTTCTTACGTTTTCATTTTACCAATAATTCATATTCAAAAATGTTCTGTTTGAATAATTGAAATTTTCACTACTAAAAAATAATAAAAATTATTGTAATTCAAATGAACTAGCATAGAGTTTCAGCCTGCCAACAATTTACTAGTTATGTTTTGGCTGCTACAACAATTAGTTGTTAGCCATACCATAATTTGACTAGCTGAGTGGATAATGGATTAATTAATTTTTAATTTCACCATATATTAAAATGTCCTAAATATTTTCAAACTTGGTTACCCCAGGCTCCTAAACAAGACTTCATATATATATATATATATATATATATTAGTAGTACTTATTTATTTTGATGGCCTAACAATTTAGACTGAAACATAAATATCTTGAATCAACTATTTCTTAAAAAAATACATACTATTTTTTTAAAAAATAGTTTATGATTCAATGGTGATTCATGATCTAGCACGAAAGAATTTTTATAGTTGAATAATTTATAAAGTGTAATTTCAGCTTGTGGAAGTGGTGAGACCCTCGCAAGTTGCAATAAAAAATTTATAATCATCCTTTTAATTTTGTCATTATACTTTAAATTATCATATAGTACCTTTTGATTTTATTAAGTTTAAATTTTCTCTTGTGGAAGTGGAAAGACCTATGCAACAATATTTTAGAATCAAAATGTCGCACTTATTAGAGGCTAATCTAGCTAATTATTTAGCCTATCGTCTTAATTTAAGCATGTTACTTTTTTCTTTTTGGTTTGTATCTAAAAGAGCGCCTCTTTCAATATTTCATAAGTGTTTCAGTTCTAACATTTAACATGGCAAATTTCAGATCAAAGATTTTGAAGAAACTACATACATCTTTAATTTAAGAGCATAAAATTAATAAAAACAATATTAACTTTTTTTAAAAAGAATCAGTCGGGGAAGATCTTTTGTTTATAATTTTCTCCCATTCAATTTTATGAAAAAGAAGGTAAGATGAAAGTGCATCTTAATATGAAAATCAGGTAAAGTTTTATCCAGCCAGCAACCTTCACCAGCATTTGGCATGTTTAGAAGTTTAAAAATACGAAGGCCAGGCCACTATATTCTCAAGATTTAATAATTCATTCATTTCAATATAATATCATATAGCTGACAGAGATTTAAATATGTTTGATGTTTAACAAGTCAAATGTACAAATGACTTATTGACGAGTTGTTAGAATCAAACGCTTATTGCCTTATTCTTGTGTCAAAAGTTGTGACTTGAGAGAAAGTTGTTGAGTAACGTCAACATCCTGCTTATGACAAGACCCATAAAGGAGTTGGAATAATTGGGTTAGAGTCATATCGAACATGACACTTGCTTAGTGGACTTAATTAAGAAATAAAATTGCGTCTTTATTATCAGTTATAATTTTTGACATAATGATAAACATTTAATCCTAATAAATAACATAAATAATACACAACAATTGAATCATTAAAGAGCTGAAATGTAGATTTTTGTATTGAAACAACACATTAAAAAATGCAACTACTCAAAAACCATCTTAACTTTAATTCTCCCAACATTAATTCAATCAGTCAATTATGCTCTCCTAGTTTCATTCTAGTTAGCTTCTATAGCAAAACTTCAAAAGTAGTTATTTCATTTTACAAGAAATTTTTACTGCTACTTTTTTCCCGTGCTATTCTTAGTATTAAATTAAATTTAGAGTTACAAAATATCATTAATAAAATTAATTTAATAAATACTCCTTTAGTAAAGCTTGTTTAAAATGTGTACCGTAGGATCAAGTAATATGAAACGGAGAAAATAATTAATAACACCTGCACTTTGTTTCTTCTGTTCCACATCCTTCATGTGACCAAACATATGAAACTAACGCAGAATAATGAAATACTATTGCTAGTACATCCTTGGTAATCTAGTACGCCAACTATTTTGACGGTTTAACTGGTACTATATCTAACTAGGTAGTTGGGGACCCAAGAAAAGGAGTACTATATTGAAACAAATGAAAAATAGGGAACATTTTTTTTTTTTTTTCTATAAATAGGGAAATAGAGGCAAACACCCTGATCATCAACATATTCAGGATTTCATCTTATTCTTCTTTCTAATATTGTTTTATTTATTGTGTTAGAGAAGTTCTTAATATTAATTAACAACTCTAATCCAAACTAGTAATCTATATTTTAATGGCCGCCAATTTAAATAAGCATGGACTCGTTAGCTTGGGTAAAGGATTTTTGAGCAATATCTGCTATACAAGTGCTCGAAGGTCTACTAACTCATCAAGCATCTCTGCCAGGTATGTTTTTTATTTATATATGTCTATGCTCTGTACTCTATAGGTAGAGACGGAACCAGGATTTGAATCCTTTTAAAGTTATTAAATTTGACCGAACCTGTATTGGCGAAAGCTAGATAGGCAGGGACGTATCTAGAGTTATTTGTAGTTTGGGCTAGGGTGCTGTATATGTATTTAAGAATCTCACTAGATAAGTAATTGTTAACTCAGAAAATCACATTAGTTGTCAACTTGAGTCGATAAAGTTCAAATCCTTGATGTGCCTGTCTATGTGTGCATAGGTAGTTTTTGTCATCCTTCTATTCATGAATCTTTTGCAGTATTATCCCTCTGATCTTGGTTTGTTTCTCCCCCTCTTTTTGGTTTATTTCAACCATAATGAATTCGGAAAAAGGAGAAACGGGTTTAACATAGAAAGAGACCTGATTTTCTTTTGTTCAAATGGTAAAAGGCAAGATATCTCATCTCCTCGAAAAAAGAGGTCTATACAATAGTAGTAATTGTGAAATACATCAAACCGTTTAGGACGTCTCAAAAAGCTAGTTGGACCTTTCAATTCAGTCTTGTAATAAATGTGTTACTTAGATGTGTGTGTTTCGTATGTGCAGGAGGGCAGTGCACGCATCAGCGTATGACAAGAATCCGGATGAATATGTGCAGTCTTTTGTGGTGCCAGATGAAGTGATCAAGGCACAATCGGACAAGTACTGGACTCCTCATCCTCATACTGGCGTGTTTGGACCAGCCAACGATCATCATATAGCCAGCAGGGAACGCGGTTTGAGTATCAGGCCTGAGAGTGTTGGTGTAGATTCTGTATTGGAACAGAAGGCCTTCTTCCGCCCACTCGAGGATCTTGAGAAGCCAGCCTATGTTTAACTTCCATAAATGTTTCAGCGTCTGTCCAATAACTAATTAAATACAAGAACTATATTAGTAGTCATCTGATATTTGAGTGCAGAGTAAGGGGCTATTTCACTGATATTACATGTTTATTACTCCTATTGTATAATAGAAATATGAATATTTTACTTCTATCAAAGTCCTTTCTCTCTGTGTAATTCCGGGAGGAAAGTTATCCATCCAAACTTCCCCAGATAACTTCTAAAGTACATTAGAAATTTCTCATTCAATGTTGCCTCTCATTGATGATGGAGGGAGCATTGATAAATGATACACTTCTCCTCTAAAGGATATTTTCCAAAGAAACTTGATGAGGAATTGACACAAAAAATTACTTTACCAAATAATTGTAACAGCATCTGAACACAACGAAGTTGGGAGTAAGAAATGTTGCATCCTATTCAGGAAGTAGGAACCTCAAGTATTTTCACAATCATACAGTATTTTTATGTTGAAGAACCTTTGCTTTATCTTTTTACACATGCTTTTCCGTCACTATTGGTGACCGAGAAAAATTATCGCAGCAACTAAAAGCAAACAAATAGCTCCTCCATTTACACGAACTCCACCAACAAATACAGGAAGATGAACCGAAGTAACTCATTTACACAATACATACAGCAGTTGTCTGTTCAGGAGCATTGTGTGACTTCACAGAAAGTACCTCACAACCGAGTATCTCTTGTTACGCAATGAAAATACAGCAGTTGCCTGGTTCAGGAGCATTTTTCGCTGACTTTACAAAATTCTGTCACTTCTCACAATACAACAATGTCCCTCAAAATTCACCGAATACAGTTCAGGTGAGCGAATGGCTCAGGGTTTGCCTTTGGTGAAGGCTTTGCAACTTCAGGAGTTCCAAATACATTCCAAAATCTAAGAGTTTCATCTCCAGCTGCAGAAGCTACTGTGCAACCATCTGGACTCTGCAACAAAATCAACGAGAAAAATCAGTTCTTTTTTTTTCTTTGTTGTATGGATGAATGATTCAGGATTGCTTAACTGTAAAAAAGTAATATGAGAATTTACCTGTGCCATAAAGAGAACTCTGGATGTGTGACCAGTCAGCTCGGCTGTCTTTACCATGGAAGGGTATTTCCAAAGAGTAAGCTGGTTCTTTGTGAAACCGTGAGAACTTAGGAGCTCACGTTCATTCTTGTTCCATAGCAAGGCACAAACCTGAGAGCCCGTATCGATAGAGTTCAAGCAAGCACCAGTATGGGTGTTCCAGAACTTAATGGATCTGTCACCTCCACCACCACCAGAGGCTAGTAAGTTGCCCTGGAAAGGACACCAAGCAAGGGCCTTAACAGCAGCTGTATGATCTTCAAGCCTGTGAAGCCACTCTGTTGATGTGTTGGAAGAAGCCACTGATCTGTCCCATATATGGAGGAGATTATCATTTCCACCACTAGCTAATTGTTGGCCAGAGGCTGACCATTTTAAACCACAAACTTCTTGATGATGTCCTTGGTAAGTGTCAACGATCGGCGATCGCACTCTCACATCATTGTTTATGATCTGACCATCCATGCCTCCAGTTGTCAATATGTGATTGTTCCAATCTAGAGCGCCAACTCGGGATCTGTGACCACCTCTCATAGTTCTCAGCTGCACCAATGTACAAATAAAACATATATTAGCATTAGAATCACTCAAAATAAACAACATAAACAGAAAGTTTCAAGAAACAAACCAGCCGATTTGCCGTTGTATCCCAGAGCTGAACATCAGAATTGTTCAGACCAAGAGCAAGATGTCTACCGTCAGGAGCCCATTTTACACTAGTAACAGGACCATTTTCTTCATCAATAGTGACCAGTTCTGAAGTGGCGCCGTCAGATGCATCCCACAGATATACAGTGCTGCCTAGAGCAATAGAAAGTACATTGCTGCTACCCCAATCTAATAAATTCAAATAGTAGTCATCCACTAGATCTGGAGCATCTAATGTCCTTTCGGAAGTCTGCAAGAATAAACCGATGAAACTGATAAGAACGGGATTCAGTTACATATACAATTGGTGCTGATTTGTATTTACCGTTACAACAAGAAGCCTAAATATTGTGATATTAAAAAAAGTTAGATAAGCACAATTGGCATGATGATTCATGAAATGTAATATCAACATTAGGCCATGTAAGTACACTCACCTGAGGAATGTATCGACGAGGTTTGGCGGTCTTAGCCTGTTGATGAACAGATGATGAGCAGTCATTTGGGATAGCTTCAATAGCAGTGGGTGGCTTGTTCTTGAACGCCAGTATTCGTGTCCTGTTCATGTTGAATGTTTCCGCAAGCTGCTTCCTGTACGCCTCTCTGGAGGGAGAATTATCAGCTGGATTTTCCTTAACTTTCCTTCCCTCTGTTAACATGTAATGTGCATAGTCCATATCCATTGCTGATCTATTCGGAATGAACCGATCCAACTGTAATAACCCAAATAAACAATCACCTCTTAACAGAACTCACATAAAATAAAACAAGTCCAAGTAACCTCAGTTTATTCTACAAATCAAAGCCAACCGCAGATGCCCAAGTGATGAAAAACCATCTCCCCTTTGGCCTTTTTTCCAAGTTCAAAATTCAATTTACCATCTTGTAACACTAGTATTGACAATAAATGGAAATGAGTACTCCCTCTATCACAGTTTATTATGTGGCACATTTTCCGTTTTTATCCGTCCAAAAAGAATGTCACTTTTCTATAATTGAAAGCAATGTAAACTTTAAAATTTCCTTTCACGCACAAATGACCAATGAGCATTTTAGACCACAAATTTCAAAAAGTGACCTTTTTTCATAAACTTGTCTTGTCAAAGCCCTCCTCTTCTTTAAAACTCACATCAAACAACAACAACAACATACCGAGAGAAATCCCACGTGTGGGGCCTAGGGAGGATTAGTGTGTGAGCAGACCTTACCCCTACCTCCCGGAGGGTTGTTTCCCAAAGATCCTCGGCTCAAATAGCACTTCAAAAACTCATATAAAATAAGTCCAAAGCAAACCTCAATTCATTCAACAAAAATTAATGCCAACCCCAGATGACAAAGTAGATGAAAACCCATATCCCTTTTAGCCTATTTTCTCAAATTCAAACTACTACTTAACACAAATTAACCCAATAAACTGAAACAATAATGGGGCTCAAATAGAAGATAGATAGGCATACATTTTCACGAGAATTTCTTCTTTGTAGAAACTGTTCCTGGAGAGGGCAACGAGATTTGGTCTTACTTGGTGAAACAGAACTCAATGATCCTGCATCCATGATATTAGCACAACAACAACAGCAACAACAACAAAAAAAAAAAAAAGAAAGATAGAAATAGCAATTTAGTTAAACAAGATAGTTATAGCCTGCAAAACAAATATCAGAGTTATAATAATAATAATAATATTAATAATAATATTAAAAGTAACAAAGAAAGAGGGCGCTCGCGGATTTGGTTGCAGAAGATGGGAGGGAGGGACCCCTGCAGAGAAGGATGAATGATTATTGTTTGATGGAAACCGGTCGGTCCCTCTTCACTTCAATTTATGGGTTTAAGTAATCTTTCTCTCTCTGTATATGCGTGTTGGGTTTCGTCCTCAAATATTTTTTTTTTTTAAATTCCAACGGCTAGTAGCCGCCAGCATTTTTTGCATAATACTCCAACGGCTATATTCGCTGAGATAGATGGATGGCCTTTTGAAATTTGTTTACGAACTTTATTTTTGTCTCTCACCGCACCTAACGCCAGTCAACAACAGCATACTCACTCCGTTTCATTTTATTTGGTCGTTGATTGTTGTTGATTTTCATTTTTGTTAAGAAAATATTTATTAGCGATTTATTTTCGGTAAACAACATAAATCTCAATACTTTGCTACCTAATTATCCTTTCTCCCAATTTTTATATTAATTACATGATACACCAGATATGATAGATACATTATTTAATCTCCCGATACATAAGCATATGATACATTACTAATCAATTAGTTGGAGATAAAAAGGGAAAAAACAGTAAAAATGCCTACAATTGAGGAATTAACACACTTAATTTAAGTTTTTTTCTATTTAATTGCATAAAATCCTCGGCAACTTCATTATTTGAAATTTAAATGGTCAAATCAATCTTTATTAATCATAATCTTCCAAAACTAATTTTTTCTCCAATCGTTCATTCTCTGTTCATCATAACATATCTCATTCCTTGCGTTCAGAAAAAAATTGAACATACTATAAGAATCTGATGTATCAGGCGAATCCCATATCACACACACACACACACACACACACACACACACATATATATATATATATATATATATATCTTTCTATCTATCAGAAAACGAATTTAAAACTTAATTTCTTTATATTCATGTATCAGAGTTTGAAATATATATTGAATGTATCAGAAATCATTGATTACCTCTGTCAGAAATAGTTTTATGTATCAGAATGCATGTAATATCTCTGTCAAAAAAATATCTATGTATCAAAAATAATATTTATAGTTCCGTTTGTTTAATTGTACATTATGATACATAAATAGAATGTATATGGATGAAATTTATCAATCTGATACATAAAAATCATACCTTTGGTAATGGTCTCTTTTCACAACTTTTTTTTTTCTCTTTGCAACATCAACAACAGACTTATGAAGAAGTACGTTAATGGAGGTTGTTTGTGAAATTTTTCTGGTTACCAATGGCCATAACACACATACTACTACTTTTTTTGAATCTCTTTTCACAACTTTTTATTTTTTCCTTACAACATCAACAACAGACTTATGGAGAAGTACGTTCATGGAGGTTGTTTGTAAAAAATTTCCGCAGCCAATGGCCATAACATAGATACAACGACTTTGTTTTTTTTTGCTTATTTTTGGAATTTTGTCAATGAGAGTTAATTGCAGATGAATTTATTGCTAACTTTTATTACTTACCTAATGATTTCTGATTTAATAGCCATGTTTTCTAAGGAAAACAGAATTTTCCTTATCTGCAACAATGTCAATGTGATTTAGGGCTTAAAAATAGGAGTTGTGTGTTATGTATCAGATAAAAAACTTGTTTAGAGATTTAGAAGGAATTTTTGTAATTAGTTTAGCGGGATGAGATTTTAAACAATATAGGATACTTAAGGTGTTGTTTTATGTAATTTATCCATTTATTTTACTAAATGAGTCTTTGTTAAATATGTTTTGAAAATATGAATTTAAGTATTTATACACTCTATGTAGTAATTAATGATAGGAATAATATTGAAAGAATATGATAAACTTCTCTTAATTTTATAAAATGGATAAGTAATTGAAACGACTACTCCCTCCGTCCCAAATTTCCTAATTTGATTTCTCATTTTACTTGTCTTTTTTTATTAATCAAGACAAGACAATTTTTTTTTCCATGTTTTATCCTTTGCATTAATTACTTTTTCTTCGAATTAAATTGTAAACATCATTTAATAGGGGTACTATGGTAAACTAAACATGTTATTAATTATTTTTCTTAATCAATGTGCCATCTCAATTTGGAACGGGTAATTTGGGACGGAGGAAGTATTTTTAGCAAGAGATCCAAGTAAAATGGAACGGAGGAAGTACCCAGTAAAATTTCATAAATAAGGTCTGGAGAGGGTAAAGTATACACAGACCTTACCGCTACCTCGGAGAGATAGAGAGACTATTTTCGAAAGACCCTTGGCTCAAGTGTAGCAAATTCAGGTAAAGTAAGAGTACTAACACAAGTCATGTTAGTGTTTCCCCTCCCCCCCCCCCCCCCCCCCCCCCCAAATTACAACAAAAAGAACAAGTGGGGTATGAGGAGGGTAAAGTGTACACATTCGTGAAGGAAGAGGTTTCAAAAAATCCTCAACTCTAGTGCAACAAATCACGTCAGAGAAGAAGAAAACAATGGTGAAAACATAGCAATTAATAAGAAAAGTAGTGGAGAGTCTACAAGAAAGGAAGCGTGACAACATTAAAATAATGTGATAATCGACACACAATAAACAACATATGGTGATAGATATAAAAAACAAGGACTATAAGAATACGACTAATACTACAACAAACATCAACAAGCGTATCACTTCAAAAAGCAAGATAATATTCTACTACCTACTAACATTCTACCTCAATACGCAACCTACACACCTTCCTAATCTAAAGTTCCGTCCTCATTAATACGAAGTTGTGCCATGTCCTATCTAATCATCTCTCTGATACTTTTTTCGATCTACCTATACCTCACCTTATACCCCTAAATCCACAAATTTGAGAAAATCCAATTTATTTGGAGGCAGATGGTTCAAGCATTTCATCTTATTTAGGTAATCTCGGGAGGAGTGTGATGGTTGATCAGATGATTGAGATTTTTTTTTATTCTTAACTAGAAATACAGGGTTCGGGCCATGGAGATTTAAAAATTAGTTGGACCAGTAAATTCCAAAGGCAACCAAATATGGTTCAAGCATTCATCTTATTTAGATATCTCGGGAAGAGTGTGATGATTGATTAGATGATTGAGATTTTTTTATTCTTAACTAGAAATATAGGGTTCGAGCCATGGTGATTTAAAACTTCTTAGAATGGAGTGTTTACCCCATAAGTAGGCTTTGCAGCACAAGCCTAAATTAATTGGACCAGTAAATTCCAATGGCAGCCAAAAGTATAAATGATTTCTTAAATAACACCATTCATTAAGATGTGTTGATGAGAACTAACAAACTCATTTATCTAGGGACAGTTCAACATTAAAATACAAGTTATATGGCCACATGTGCATTAGCTAATCACAAGGATCCAAATTCCTTTCTTTTTTCTTCCTTTTGAAATGCAATTGGTAAGGAATAAGACTCACAAATGAAATGAAAGTTGCTCCAACCAAGTCAGACTTGAAACTCATCGATCACATTAGTTGATGAACATACATGCAATACTAAGCAATTTAACCAGAAGAATGGGAAATTGAAGTGGAAATACACATCACTTAACTACGATTAAATGAGAAAAATATACATGCAAGACACTTGTATAATTTTATTTGACGTAAACATCAAGCGCGAGTAAGATCTTCTACGCTTTAAGAGATGCAGCAGAGTCTGATGAAAGTTCACTAATGGGATGGGGCGACCAACAGAAAATTCTGTTTGTTTCATGCTGGGAAAGTCACAAAGTCTGCGCCACCAAGTCATAGATAGCTCAAGTTATACAATTTACATACATAATGTCACATCTATAGAACCTACCATCTGTGTCTAACCCACCTTCAGCTTTCCACACTTCCATTCAACGACTCAAAAATAAAAAAATAAATTACTCGAGAAAAAAACCATGTACAACTGAAATACCATCCTAAAGTCCTATGGTGTATGCCTTGCCAGCTTTACCTTGACATTCAAGCTGCTCGGATACATAACGGGCTGACTTTGCCTTGTCTCCTAGCTGGTGCAGTATTATTATATCTCTCCAAACTTTAACAAGCCTCTACATTATTGACGGTATTGATGTCCTTCAGCCCCAATAGAGATTATTATTGATGACGGCCCACCAACTCCTCACTTAGCCTACTGAACACTAGCTTAACTGGAATGCAAGCAATGACTGTTGGCAGTGTCTCCCGCTTGATTGCCCCATCCACTTGATGACTGTTGGAACTACCCTTCTGATCATTACGTTTCTGCTGCAAGGCTATAGAAGAAAGTGTTCTTACCTTTTGATAAGAAGAAGAACTGGTTCTCTTTCCGGACTTTCTTGCAGATGTTCTTTCTATGGCAGGCTGAGAAGTAGCAGTCCTTGTCATGCTTCCCTTTTGAACAGCGCCACCTACACTAGCTTTTTGGACATTTTTGTCGCGGTCAAAACCTTGGACTTGCTTGATTCCTTCGGGATTATCCAATCCTGCTGATGCATGGGGCCGAGCAAAACGACCATTTGCAGTCCTTCGAGCAGTTCTCCAAATAGGTTGGACTGCTGCATCATTATCAGATGATTCTGGAAAATTGCACTCAGTTGCCCAAAGGAGGCTTTCAGAAGAACTGTTTGAGAGCACTTCAATTTTGACAGGATATCCAACTATTGCCTGCCCATTTATCTTACTCGTCAATGAAATCATAGGTACGTGCTCTCTCTGAAAGCTTGATTGGACTTTTAAGTCCACATTGACCAGCATGGTCCGGCCACCAGAGTGATGGTAGCTATTCACAGACCCAAAACACTCAGCAGACTCTTCCCAGTAACCTCTGTTTGCAGGTTGATCATCCCAAGCCCAATCCACACAATTGAGCAAGTTTTGACTAGCCGTACGTGGAGCTCTAGATCCATATCCAGTCTTTTGTGCCCAAGAGTTTGTAAGGGTACTATCTTGAAGACAGCCATAACCCCTCTTTCCCTTGAAATTAGTCATATGACAGGGCCTTCTCGCAAGGTTTCCATCAAAAGGATCCAGCGGCCTCCTGTTAAGACTCCGATTATTCCTTTTCCCTTTTAGTTGCCATTTAGACACCCCAAAGCCAGCAGAGAGAGATTCCTGGTGATAAGCATGAGAAGAAGTGTCATCAGTAAGTGTCACTTCATCCAGTTCCTCGCTGCTGATACTTCCATGTTCAGGTTGTGCTTCAGATCTTCCTATATATTTTGGTTCCAGTTCTATAGATGCCGCACCATCTGCATTAGCAACAAGCAAAGTTAGCCTACTTAAGCAGATAATTGTCATTTTTGAATTTTTATAGAAGAAGGGATTCATGATGTCGAGAGAAATCATTGATAAAAGACTGATAAGGAACTATGCATTCACAATCAGGATTTTTAAATTTGTGAGTTTATTTTTATTTTTTGAATCTGCATTCACAATCATAATCAGGCATAATTCTGAAGTTTGGATACAAAAACAATGCACAATTCAAAAGAACCAATTCACTAGAGTTTCTTTTTCTTTGACAATACTCAATAGAAAGAATACCGACTTGGTATTATGGAAGAGATATCAAGAAAATTAATTTAACTTAATGTGATTTTCCTTTGGAATTATAAAGTTCTTTGATTAGAACTGATTATATCTCTGAATCAAACTCCATAACTCACCAAATTAGCAACAAAACCAACTCAGAACAAAGCAGGTTATACTAAAAGTACAACAACTTGCTCCTCTGTACACTTTTGTCCTTTTTATTTTTGGACTTTTTTTTTGTACAGAGCATGCTGTTGAATCATAGTACAAAAAATTAACTTATCAAACTAACAATACTCCTCCATTACAAAATTGAAGTGAATAATACATCAGTAAGAACTATGAGAGACATAAATAGGTGGCATGGTCGAGGTGCATGTAAGCTGACTCGGACACCTACACGATTAAAAGAAGGGGGGGTGGGGGTGGGGGGAAGCGAGAGGTTAGAAGACATTTTACAACCTGTTGAGACCTTTTTGAGAAAAGGAGACCCAAACATTGCTTTTGAATGCATTCAATTCCTTTTAATTGGGAGTACTAGTAATGTAGAACATCAGAACTCCAAGCATGTGAGGGTATATTTAAGACCAAACACCAAATTCTTTCTTTTGAAATAATAAGAACAAAGAAGTTCCACCGCAGCAAGTCTAGATTCTACGATAGCCATGGAAGTCCTTGATTGAACTTACACATGCTAGGAGCCTAAGACTACTTTCAACTTGCTCACAGGCGATACAGAATATAGGTGAAGTGACCAAAATAGCCACTTTCTGACAGCTTCATCCTAAAAGACCCAATACAAACTTAGAGGACTGAACAAGGTCTCCATGGCATACCATGTGTACCGCGAGGAGGAGAACGACGGAATGAATTGATTCACATCGGGACAGTAGAACACACAAGGTGACTCAAGCATAGAGAGTGAGGGATTTGAAATAGTTTAGTTTAACCAATCAACCACCAAAGATCTCGAAGTTCCAAAGATTAGAGACATCATAGTATAGCCTCAAAAGATTTGGTACGTTTGATGCTGCTTCATTTTGTCGAGAAAAAGAATGTACATGTAAGGTGGCTTGTGCAAGAGTGAGAAGGGAGAAACCTGAGATTGTGGCCAACTCGTCATCAGTATCTTCCGCAGAATCTGTCTCAGTAGAATAAGTTTCAGTATATTCTGCAGACCCAGAAGCATTCTGTTCACATAACTCAGCAGGATGAAAACCATTATCTTCGCACTTCAATGTTGAGAGTTCCATCTGGGCATGATTACTCTCTTCAATAGTCAAAGATTCTGTAGGGTCTGCCAAATTACACCTGCTTTTCTTTGCAACTCCTGGCTGCTCCTCTCCCATCTCAGAGATGCAAACAGAACCTGAGTCGGGTAAATTTTCGGCATTCCTCAAAACTTGAGCAAGAAATAGGCTCCTATCACGCCTCTTGACAAGAATTTCTTTGGCTAAGCCCTCATCTGATAATTTCCTTTTGACTGACAAACTTTTTCTCTCAGTATTAACTAGGCGTTCTGAATTATAAATCCCATCAGGAACAGCATCAGCACTCCTACCAAGGACAGGTCGGTCGCCAACATCTGAAGCAATTGATGGAGGGCTGTTATGCTCTGAAGGAGCAGTACTGAGGCCCAAATCCTGTAAACCTCTCATCCTGGGAGGTACATCGGAATCTTCATCATCCCCACTAAACCGATTATGATCTTTGGATTCCTGTATAGAAGAAAAGTTGCATGTACCCTTTTCCTCAAGGAATAAACCAGAATTATGAGAAAGTTGACGTGATTTAGATCTTAAACGTCTCCCATTCCCATTTCCCAAGTACCTTGATGATGTCTGTGGCTCTCTTCCGGAAAAATCATACATAGATTTAGTGGTTTTATCAGTGGACGAACCACCCAAACTCCCACATCTTTCACTCGACAGCCTCTCAAGTTCAAGAGCATGAAGTATTGCATCTTCGCGTCGTGCATACTTCTCTCTTTTTTTCGGAGGCATACCTAGGGAAGCTTCTGCCCGTTGAATAAAATCATCGAATTCGCCACACCTGAAAGCTTTCACTCGCTTTGACTTCTCCAAATTATACCAATCCCTGGTAAGATACACACAGAGAAACACCATAACATACCATACTAAGACTATGAAGTGTCTGCACCTAGTAAACAAACTTTAATTAAGACAGGTGGCATGGACTTGTGAAGATACGATATTCCACAAACTATAAGTAGCATTTCTGTTTATCAAGAATGAGAGAGTTCAGAGCAGCATTTAGCAAATAATAGAATCAAGCATCTTTCGCTTCTTCGTTTTCTCTTTTAATTTATCTTAGATGATCACCACATTCAGGTGACAATTCGAAAAGGTCTCATCAATTCAAAAGAGACTATACTGGCCCTCTGCCTTGGATAACTAACCAGTAGTTTGTCCAACAAAATAAAGCCACTCCCACACCAGTGCCAAACAGATTTTTAACACTGATTCACGCTAAAAGAAGACACTCCTATTCAGATAAAAGAAACAAACGAGAGAAGGTTTGAAGCCCCAAATGTTGTACTCCATGTGTGGACTAATACATGGAGAAAGAAAATCCCCATATGGAAATACCGTTTATTACAAAATGTAGAACATTGGACAAAGAAAAAAAAAGTTGCTTTGCTAAGTGTCCTTCCCGAACTTCTTTTTTGAGTCTTGTCATGATAGCGCACTCAAGTAAGCACTTTGCTAGCGGCACAGTCCATTCCTGGTGCGATAACTTGAGATTAATGGCTGGCTTAGTTAGTACCCTTTCAGTATGTGTAGCGAACTCTTCCAATTTTGCAACATTTTTCTGACTTAATCCTGCCTCTGAATCCACAAGCACCAGCTTGATTATCCCCCAAGTAAATCTCTCATGAGGATGAATCAGAATCTTGCCTAACCCTCGTAAATTTTTCAATAACATTATGAAAGCTTGTTTCCAACAGGTTTTAGCCAAAGCTCACTTGTCAACATTTGCCTCTATTTTTTACTCTCCTGTTAATTTTTTGTTCTTTAATTGTGCCCTGTCATGAACTAGAGCTTCTATAATTGCATATAATAATCTTCCTCTCAAGTCTCCAGTGGTTAGGTAAAACTAAATCTTACCCTCTTAGGCAAAGGGTAGAATGACACAATACAATGCTATTCCAAAAGAAGCTTCAAGGTGCGGCGCATCTCTATTATCATTATGTATTGTTTCCTTTATTTACAGTTAAGGGAAAAAAGGAAATTTCAACCAATATGAAGAGTCCTAATCTCCTAAGCCAGGCTGCATACGTAGACCCATGGCAGCACTTATCTTCTAAGCTCAAAAATCTTCACCTACAAGACCAGGGAATTCACGAGTACCATTCTCCAACATAGCACAAGACACACTTTTAGGATGAGCCACTAGACGTTGATTTCACAAGGAACACGGGCTGATCAGGAAGCAATTAAGATTATAACATTTCTGTTTTCTTCCTTGATAATGACTGATGGCAAAGAGTTCAAACTTCTAACTTGAGGCGGATCTATGTGGTAGAGTGATGGTGCCACGACACCCGGACACACTGCTAAAAAATTTCGTTTGATAACCACCCGGAAACTCGGCTAAAATTTTCATATACAATAGGAATTTAGTGACTTATAGTATACATAAAAGGTTGCAACCCGTAGTGGCATTATCATTTCTGGTCCGTTGGCAAACGGCCAGGGTGCCAGGCGCTAGGTGTAGGTTCGAATCCCCCTTGAGCACATTCGTTTAGTTAATTTTTTTCCTTTCGCAAATCACCATCCATTTTTTCTGTTTTCTTTTTGCTTTTTCTTTACTTCTCTTCTTTTCATAATTTCCTTTATATTGTTCATTTTGTATTTCAACTCTTTGTCCAATTCATCCTCATTGTTAGTTCACATATCAAAATTATCTCCTGTTTTTAAGATCTCCAAATATTTAATTGAATGTGATTTAAATCTTTTTCCTCTTTATTACTCCAAACACTGTTATAAAACGCAAAAAAGGCTCTAAGATTTGTTGGGGCATAAAGCGCAAAGCGCAAATAAAAGCGTGGGCTTCAATGAAAACGGCGCAAGGGGAGGAAACAATACAAATATTTATGTTTAGTCCAAGACTAACAATTATAAGAATGAATGACAAATATATGAACAAGGAAATTGAAAAACAATTACGATAAAATGAAAATCAATTGTTCAGTGTCGCCTCTTTAGAAGAGACTCATTGGCGAGGAAAGGTGTGCCTTAGAAACTAGATGACGATAATGAAGTGCACATAAAGCGAGGCGAAGCACTCAACATGTTTTGAGCTTCACTTCAGGGCTTAAGCGTGACTTTGATAACACTGCTCCAAAGTACATTTTATCCATTGAAGTCTTCATTTCTTAAACATTTTGAACAAAGACAATGGATGCACAGGCTGAGATGTGCTAGTTGGTTGATTGTTTTTTACATTTAGTTAAGAGTTTTTATTTTTGGTTGAAAATTAACTTTTTTATTATGTTTGTATAGATAATTTGTGAATATTCATAATGAAAATATTTTTCTTTATTTGTATTGTTGATGGGAAGGTAAATGTCCCTTATGAAAGCGGCTTTGGCTTTTGTTTTTCACAGAACTCATCATAAGTTACAATTTGCTACTTATCATGATTTAAGTACATTAAGTTTGAATTGAAGAGGTCTAATTGCCTATTCAAAATTTTATGCTTCTCATTTTTGGTCAATAGTATTTGACTAAGAATTAAATCGAATTGTATAAAATGTAATTTGGTTTGATGACCATACATTACTTACGAATCAAAAATCTTGTATATCGAATCGAATTAGCCCAAAACACGTTGAACTGATTGAATGTACACTAATTCGATGTCAATCACTACTGATGAGTTTGTATTAAAGAGTGGCATCCACAACATTCAAATTCAGATACGCCTATGTTTCTAACGATGAATCCCAAACTATTAACTATCCAATTATTATAACGTATTAAATCCAGAATTACTTTTTCAGCAGTTAAGCTAATTGCTCCCCACTTCTCAACCCCCTTTTTAACTGAAATATCACCATGCAAACTCACTAATTATAGTTTCATCAACAAAAACACACCAAGTTCATTGCAACTAAGAATCCATAAATAACCTGCAAGACAACAATAATCCAGTTTTTACAGTTATTACAAGTTAATACATTGAATTGTTCTGTTAGGTGCTCTGATGTTCGTTACTCGAGCCAATGGTCTTCCTAAAACAGCCTCTCTACCTCTCTACCCTTCCTAGAACCATACTTACAAGTTAATATCAACATGCAACATTTACCTTTCATCAAATCATCCATTACAAAACAAATTCAAGGGTAAAAAAGTTCTTACACACTGGCATCTTCTCTACCAAGAAGCTTAACAGGAGTCCCAGATCTTGGAGCCATCAAATGAGAAGCTGAAAGTTCATCGGGACAGAGTATTTTACCGGGCCACCATGACCCATTTCGCCTTCGGACCCAAACAATACTCCCAACTCCACAATCCCCATTTCCTGATTCTGTTTCAGAGCTTCCCATATATCTATCAAATGCTAAAACAATTGGGTTTTCCTTATTGGGGTTTTTGATTGCTCAATTTTCAGAAAATAAATGGAGAATTGGAATTGAAGATTGTTAAATGGGAAATTCTAAATGGAAAATTTGGGGCTAGGGTTAGGGTTTTCCAGTCAAAATTGGGTATAATTCATATTTATGGATTTCTGGAAAATAGGATGTAGTGATTATCTATTTAATTAAAGAATTGCAGAATTTTTCTCTTTCAGAGATTTATTTTGCGGTTTATCTATGAATTTAATTTGATCGAAGAGGTTGAAATCTGTGGCGGTGACGCACCGAGTTAAACCGGACAAGTTGTGTCCCGTTTCTTTTCTGTATCGAGTTTATGATGCAATTTTACGCTAATAAGTGCTTTAAAAATAATTATAAGTAATTTTTCATGATAATGAAATTTATGAAAATCAATAATTTAATGATAAGATATGATGATAATTCAGATTTTTTTTTTTTCAAAGAAGTTGTTTGTGAAATTGAATAGAGAATGCAATCAAGCATATCAATATAATATTTTTTTTTTTAGGTATGAATAGAGCTCCATCGAAATCTGTCATCAATTTCGATTAGGTGTTTCTTGAATTTTTTCTTGAACTCTTATTACATTATAAAATGATAGAAAAAGTTTTACGAGTTTAGCTTAGATAAATGTTATTTAAACTTATTCAATATCTTTCTCGTCTTATCCTGCTAACAGTTTATGAATGTGCGCTTGTCGGAAATCATCTTCAATCTTCAATTCCTAGTGCGCCCTTCTTGGCGTAGCAGGTCACAAGAGAAAAGAAAACTATTCTTCTTAGCAGTTTTCTCAATCTGCCCGATATAACAATAACCAGCTACAAATTCAATGTGAGTTATTTATCACAAGATTACGACATTACGTTTAAAAACTTGCTTAAGTTATTCAATAGTGCCTTGAATGCTAATTAATACTAAGGTTGTAGCGGACACTACCACTACGCAACAATCATGAGTCTACAATGAAAACATGCTTTTTAATTTTCATTTTCCTATTAATATGAGAATAGTTACATATATATTATAATACTTTTATATATTTTTTTGTTACACCAACAACGACTTACTTATCTTTTAGTAAAAATTAGGGACAATATAAAGTTTCACATTTAAATGTATTTTCGTTAATCGAATCCCAACACATATAGTATTAAACTTCAACTCTTCAAGTAAAAAAAGTACTCCCTCCGTTTTAAAAAGAATGACCTACTTTGATTTGACACAAAGTATAAGAAAATAAACAAGACTTTTGAATCTTGTAACTTTAAGTTAAAATTGTGTTAGATATACTAAAATGTCTTTTAATCTCATAGTGCTAAACATACCATATGAAAAGTTAAAATTAAATTATTGTCAAAAACGAAAAAAAATAAAAAATTTTGAAACATTAAAAAAAAAATAGACCATTCTTTTTTTTAAACGGAGGGAGTACTAACTACTAAGTTAGGCTCATCTTGTATTGTTCCTAAATAAAATCTTAAAAAGAACAATTCATGTGCTCTAGTGACACCACATGGCCTTGTCTCATGTCTAGAGAACAAGTCACTCATAGTTGAAATAGGTAAATATAGACTTCAATTCATTTTAAAAATTCATACAATTATGGACAAAATAGATAAAATATGGGTACCTATTTAAACACAGAGATCACCCATCTATGCTTAAAGTTTCACTTTTTTTTCTTTCCTTCTTTTTTTTTTTTTTTTTTTTCTTTAATTTACTTTTTTTCTTTTTCATTTCTTTTTACTCATTCCTTATAATTTCTTTTTTCCTTCTCATTTTTTCATCTATTTTTTTATTTTTATTTCTTTTTTCTTTGTATTCGCTTGAGACCTACATGGGTTAGTAAATATAAGTTTCTAATTATCCCATTTAGCCTATATAATTCATAACATCTCTTATAAATTAAATATAATTCATAATCTCACTCCTTTATAATTATTATTTTCTATCTTTTATTTCTCTTCTTTTTTTTTTTTATTTTTTTTGTTTTTTCTTTCTTTTTTCCTTTAATTTACTTTTTTTGCTTTTTCATTTTTTCCACTTATTTTTTACTCGTTTCTTAAACTTTTTTTCTTTCTTCTTTTTCATCATTTTTTTCTTTTTCAATTTTATTTCTTTGCATTTTTATTTTTTTTTTTGTATTTCTGTTTCCCCCTTTTTCATTCTTGATTCGTCATTTTTGTCATTTTTCTTATTTTTTTATATTCTTTTCCTCATTTTTTTTTGTCATTGCATTTTATATTTTTTTACTTTAAATTTATTTGTATCATACTATATATTTCAAATAAATTTATTATTTGTAGTTGAATAGTTTAGTTGTCATTATGTGCAATTTATTATTTGTATATAGTATTTATATATAAATAAGTATATGAATTAAAATCAACATAAGTTGTGGTGCAGTGGATGGGGCCGCTCCACCCTTAACCAGAGGTCGAGGGTACGATCCTGGTTATGGAGAAAACTCTGTTGGGAGCGTTGCTACCTTAATAGGCCTTGCAACGCCCGATCCGAATTAGTCGGGACTCCAATGCGGGCACCGGACACCGGATGAAAAACATAAAAAAGTATATGAATTAATTGTATTTTCTTGAGATTAAAATATATATGGGTGAGGATCCACATAGCCCTCGAATTATAAATGTTGGACGAATATAAATCAATATGCGCTTATGTTATTTTCGTTATCATAAAAAAAAAAGAAACCAAAAATAGAAAAAAAAATTAAAAAAGTAGAAAGAGAGGTAGAAGTTAGAGATAGAAGAGAGAAAAAAGCGTAAAGAAAGAATTGAAGGAAAAAAATACAAAAAAAAATCAAAAAGAAAAAATAATGAAAAAGGAGAAAAGGAAAAAGAAAAAAGATGATGGTGAAAACAAATATAATGAGTGGTTATGATATTTTAGTCATCATCCATAATTTGTACTCAACTTAACCATGTTCTTCGAAAATAAAAAAATATAAAATATAAAGTACAACCAAAAAAGCAAAAAATGAGAAAGAAGTAAAAATAAAAGAATAAAAAAAAAAGGAGATTAAAAAGGAAAAGGGAAAAAAAGAAAAAAGAAAGAGAAACAAAGGGTAGAGGATAGAGATAGAAGAGAGAGAAAAAAAAATGACAAAAAAATGAAAAAAAGAAAAAAAAAACTAGAGGCTACATATAGAAGAGAGACAAAAAAAAAAACTAAAAAGAAAAGACTAAAAAAAAAAGAAATGGAAAAAAAGTCAAGTTGATATGATATAGAAGTTTTAAGTTTTTGACTTAGGAGTTAAAGTGGGTTGAAACCATTTTTAGCCAATCCATATTTGACCAAATCCATATTTACCCATATTTATATGGGCGGATTGCAATCCAAACCATTTTTTCTCAATTCATATTTAACCCGTCCAAATCCAATCCAATCCGCTCGTTTGCCACCCCTACTCATGTCACACATTAGAACTACTAGTCGGCTTGGGCCGTTGTTAAAATTTTTTATGTTATATATAATTTTATCATTTAATTAAAATCTTTATTTGTTTGGTTGATAAATTCTAAGTTAGTAATATATTATTATATTTAAATTGATGAAATTTTATAACAATATTTTAGATTGCTCAAACTTCTGTGGCATTGATAGTCAATTATATTTTTAAAAATAATTTAAGTTTTTAATTATTGTGATTTATAATATTTTTTCTTCTATTCTACCAATTAGAAGTGACATAGTAAAATTATTATAGTAAATACTTGTGATTTTTTTTAAATAGTCTCATATAAGACGTCAAATTAATTTAAAACATCAAAAAATAATTTATCATTTTATGCCTATTTTATCTTTTTATTAAATAGTATTAATTTTTTAATACTTAAATGACTTATAGACATTAATTAGGGGTAATATAGTAAAATCACTGTTGAAGCAGCTGAAGCAGGCATGTCGACTATGAGTGTTAGGATTTGTCCTGATGTCGACCATGAGTGTTAGGATTTGTCCTGAATTTCCTACCTTACTTGGATTCTACCATAATTGTGTTTTACTTCGGAAAGAATTTCTTAGTAGAAAAGATCCATAATTGTGTTTAAAAAATTCTTAGTTGGTGTTGGGTTAGGTTTGAGATGTAGAGTGCGAGGTATTAAGGGAGGGGATAAGAGAGTTGATATTTTGAGGGTAGGATCGTGGAACATTGGGACCCTGCAGGGTAAGTCGATAGAATTAGTTAAGATTCTTAGGAAGAGAAAGATTAATATTGCGTATGTCCAGGAGACCAAGTGGGTATGTTCCAAGGCTAGGGATGTAGATGGGTACAAGTTGTGGTATTCATGTGGTGATAGGCGTAGAAATGATGTAGGAATCTTCGTGGACGGGGAGCTCAGGGGGCAGGTAGTGGAGGTGAAAAGGGTTAGTGATAGGGTTATGACTATCAAGTTGGTTTTGGGGGGTTTACTTTAAACATTTGTAGTGCGTATGCGCCACAGGTGGGCCTGGACGAGAAGGAGAAGAAGAGCTTTTGGGAGATTTTGAATGAGGTAGTTAGAGGTGTGCCTAGTTTAGAGAAGATTTTCATAGGAGGGGATTTCAACGGGCACATAGGGTCTTCGCAGTTAGGGTACGATGTGCATGAGGGCTTTGGGTTCGGGGTTAGGAATGACGAGGGAGCTGCTCTCTTGGATTTTGCGAGGGCTTTTGGATTGGTGGTAGTGAATTCCAGCTCTCCAAAGAAGGAAGAGCATTTGGTTACTTTCCATAGTAGGGTAGCCAAGACCCAGATTGACTTTCTGCTTCTTAGGAAGGAAGATAGAGCTTTGTGCAAGGATTGTAAGGTAATCCCGAGTGAGAATCTTGCGACCCTGCATAGACTCCTAGTGATGGACTTGGCTATCAAGAAGGGCAAGTTGAGGCGGGGTGGGAGGGTCGACCTAGATTTAGGTGGGGCAGTCTGACTCTGAATAGTACTTTAGAGATGGGGGTAAAATTGAAGGCGAAGGGTGAGTGGGAGTATGGGGGGGATGTGGATAGTATGTGGGATAGGGCTGCTGGTTGCATCAGGGAGTTTGCTAGGGAGGTGTTGGGTGTTTCGAGGGGTTGGTCTGGCTGATTTCAGAGAGATTGGTGGTAGAATGAAGATGTTAAGAAGAAGGTGGAGTTGAAGAAGGCGGCTTACGGTACGTTGGTTGAGAGCAAGGATGAAGAATAAAAACGGGTGAGCAGGGAGGAGTACAAGTTAGCTAAAAAGGAGACTAAGCTAGCAGTTACGGCTGCTAAGACAACAACTTTTGAGAGTTTGTATAAGGGGTTAGAGGAGAAAGACGGGGAGAAAAGGTTGTTTAGGCTGATCTGGACCAGGTGAAGTGTATTAAGGGGGAAGATAACAAAGTTTTGGTGGAAGACACCCTCATTAAGAAAAGACAGTAGTTGTATTTCCATAGGCTCTTGAATGATGAAGGGGACAGAGGTGTTGTATTGGGGGAGTTGGAGCTTTCCAGGGAGTGTCACGACTTTGATTTTTGTCGGCGTTTTAAGGTAGAGGAAGTCAGTGAGGCTATTCGCAAGATGCGAAGGGGCAGGGCGACGGGGCCCGATGAGATTCTGGTGGATTTTTGGAAGTTCTCTGGCGGGGCAGGGTTAAGGTAGCTGACCAACTTGTTTAACAACATTTTTAAGTCAGCAAAGATGCCTGAGGTATGGAGATGGAGCACGATGATTCTCTTATATAAGAACAAGGGTGACATTCAAAGTTGCAATAACTACAGGGGTATTAAGTTGTTGAGTCACACGATGAAGATTTGGAAAAGGGTAGTGGAGCAGAGGTTGAGGAAGATTGTGCCTATTTCGAAGAATCAATTTGGTTTTATGCCTGGTCACTCCACGACTGAGGCAATTCACCTTGTGTGGAAACTGGTAGAGCAGTATAGAGAGAGAAAGAGGGATCTTCACATAGTGTTTATTGACTTAGAAAAGGCCTATGACAAGGTCCCTAGGAAGGTTCTTTGGAGATGCTTGGAGGCCAGAGGGGTCCCGGTGGCGTACATCAGAGCGATTAAGGAGATGTATGAGGGGGGGAAGACTCGGGTAAGGAATGTGGGAGGAGATTCTGAACATTTCCCGATCTTAACAGGGTTGCACCAGGGATCAACTCTTAGTCCGTTTTTATTCGCTTTAGTGATGGATGTGTTGACGCGGAATATACAAGGCGAGTTCCTTGGTGTATGCGTTTCGCAGATGATAAAGTTTTGATTGATGAGTCGCGAAAAGGGGTTAATGATAAGCTGGAGGTTTGGAGACAAACCCTGGAGTTTAAAGGTTTTCGGTTGAGCAGGAGCAAGACGGAGTACTTGGAATGCAAGTTTAGTGACTCGAGGCACGAGGAGGAGGTGGTAGTGAAGTTAGATTCTCAGGTGGTTTGCAAGAGGGATAGTTTTAAGTATCTCGGGTCTATGATTCAGGGGAATGAAGAGACAGATGAGGATGTCTCTCACCGTATTGGGGCTAGTTGGATGAAATGGAGGCTCGCTTCAGGTATTTTATACAATAAGAAAGTGCCCCACAAGCTAAAAGGAAAATTCTATAGAATTGCAATCTGACAGTCTATGTTGTATGGAGCAACGTGTTGGCCGGTTAAGAATTCTCATATCCAGAAGTTGAAAGTAGCGAAAATGAGGATGTTGCGTTGGATGTGTGGTTTCACAAGGGGTAACAGGGTTAGGAATGATATTATTTGGGAGAAGGTGGGAGTGCTATTTGTGGAGGAAAAAATACAAGAAGTGAGGTTGAGATGGTTTGGTTATGTGATGATGAGGGGTATAGATGCCCCAGTTCGTAGGTGTGAGAGGTTGGCCTTGGAAGGTTTCAAGCGGGGTAGGTGATACAAGCATGAGGTGCACAAAATTGTTCAAGGCATTGTCAAAGATTCAAACTTCGGAGTTGGCAAGTGTTTGGAGCATTTTAAAAGCCTTGTCAAGTGGAAGGAGGAGAAGGGAACCATTACACTCGAGAGGCGCCTCACTTGAAGGACAAAATGAACTTTGCACACTATGATTTAACACTCAAGAGGCGCCCCATTTTAGGGCTATTGTTGTCTTTTAAGACTCCCTTTTTACACTCCAAAGGAGCACCCTTCATTAAGGGTATTTTTGTCCTTGTTTGTAATAAGTATAAATAGTCACCTTAGCTCTTATTTTTTTGAAGTTTTGACATAATGAATTGAGTGAATTTTTAGATTGTAATATTAGTGTTAGCTTGTAGTATTCTCTTTCTCCTTAAGAGAGAGAAACCAAATTAGGGTTAGCACAGTTGATGGATTTCACTTGTGTTGACAAATTGGCAAGAAAGGTGGGTTTTGAGGAGTGTGAATTCCCTTGGTCCACCTAAGAGGAAGGTTTGAGCTTCTATTGGTGAGGTGTGATTGATGGTTTGATACACCATCTTTTGTTAATCACTTGGTAGAAGTAAGGGTCTTTCTGTCTATCTTTACGTTTATGCAATCTTCTTTTTCATCCCCTTTATTTTGTGTTGTTTTTGCTTGCTAATTTTTGCATCTTGTGTGTCCATTTCGTGAATTCCTAATCTTCTCTTGTATCATTTGGTATCAAATCCATATATTAGAGTTTTTCTCACAACTCTAAGTCTTGGATCTAAGAAAATCTTCACAAAAAAGAGTCTAGAGTCAAAAAATCCACAAAAGAGTCAAAAATCTGAAAAACTCAAAAAAAATTGTGTGTTGTCTTGTTGTTTGGTAGTAGATCCAAATTTCATAACTTCGATCTACTAATTTTTAGTTTGTTTTGATAGTTTCTTGCATTAGATTCTTGTTCTCTAGAACTTAAAGGATCTAGATCTAAGTTTAGAACAAGATTTGGTTGTTTTTTAGCTAGATCCACCATTGTTGTGGCTTGTTTGAAGCTTTTGAGGAGGGGTATCATTTTTTATCAAATTGTGTGTGGTGTTTTGTGGCTGGTTTTTGTGTTGGTTGTGCTTGGTTTGGCAAAGGGAACCTAGATCTAAAAGAAAAATTGAAGTATGGGTTCATTTGCCTAGTTGTCAAACCTTGGTCAACTCTTGAATATTCATCTTGTTCATCCACCATCTTCAAATCTTGTTGAAGAAGAATATTCAAGTAGTTTGTTTGATCCAAAAAGGGAGAAGAAAGAGAGTGTACTAAGTGTTTGTACAAGAATATTTCCTAGCATATTCTAAGTTTTCCAAAAAGGAAGAGGGGACAAGGGGACAAACAAGTACAATTGAAAGTACACTTTAGGGGACCAATCCATTTTGAATTCATTTAAAGCTCCAAAAAAGGCTTCAAACCTTCATTCCCCCCTCCCCCCCCTAAAACCGAAATTCTTTTTCCTTAAAGGAGTGTTTGACCGAAATAAGAGATTTGGAATTGAAAATTTTAAAAAGTGACGTCCAACCACAAACTGCCACATCATCACTTTATGAACAACCAAATTGAGTTCTAAATTAGATTTCTAAGTTTCTATTTGTTGTTTCTAGTTGCTTTTGTGTTGATTCTACCACTAATTAGCAAACTAGTAAGTACCTACTAGGTTGATAATTAGTCTTGAGTTCGTTTTGTTCGTGTCTTCACTTTTTGTGTGCTTTTCTTATTTTTAAGTCATAGTATTTTGTTGGTTCAAGTCCGTGCATCATTTTATTTGAGTCTTATCAAATAAAAATCAATTCCGGACCAAGGCATATTCACTACTCAATTCACTTACCAAGTATTGCCAAGTATTCAACACTTGTGAGACCAAGTGTGAGGTGAGATCCGAGTGCGAGTGTGTGAGGTTATTTGAACTAATTTATTTGTTCGTTTTGTAGGTTTTTGCCTTTGCTATTTTTTTGCTCTTTTTATGTACCTTGGCAATGGAAGGAACAACATCATCCACTCCGGATAGTTATAGTATTTATACTACCTCGGATCCTTTTGAAAATTTCCATTGACACTTTGAAAGTTTACGCCAATTGATGATTGAAGCATGCCATCTAAGCCGAATCACCACTAACCAAGATACTAGCATTTTGACTAGTATAAATTCTCCTTGTGTGCAGGTTCAAGATAATATACTTCCACCGGAAGATTCAAGGAGAGTTCCTCAAGAACACATGATTGTTGATCAAATGGAGCTCTTGGCTAAGAATTCCAACTTTGGGAAAAATGAAAAAGAGGTGATGCAAGGAAGAATTCTTGACAAACTCCCTTGTAATGAGAGCTTCCCAAAGAAATAAATAGGCTGCCATGATCCAAACCTTGGTGAAGGCCATACCTCATGTGAGCTAAAAGGTAAAAATACTATCTCCTACACTCTTATAAACTTAGAATGTCGTGATGTGCCTAGTAATAGCCAAATGGATGTAGTTGATGGTTTGCTTGGAGGAGAATCGCATGAGTCTTCCCTTTGTGATACTCTTGGTATTGTTAGATTACATGAAGACCAAATTCTTGATGTAAGTTTGCAAGCACTAGTTGATCCTAAAGATGACAAAATTGATTTTTTTCATAAGAACGATTTATGTCCGTCTAGTGCTAGCACTCATGACTTGAATAAGGTTCCATTACTAAGTGACAAGAGTATTCACACACTAGTTGACCCTTGTGAAAACCGAGGTGAGTCTATGTCGGTATGTGAGTTGCCAACAACTAGTTAGGATGTGAATGATGATCAATTTACTCACGAATGTAGCCCACTACTTAAGTTTATGTATGATGTGCTTGATGAGCCTCAAGTTAGTGTTAATGTACATAATGTTGATCTTGATAATGAATATGGTCCCTTGAACTTCTTATGTGGTGAGAACCTTGCTATTAATTGTGTTCTTGGTGATTATGTGTATGGAGAGATTGTGGATGATGAGGTGTATGTTGTTAAGGGAAGCCTACTAAGCCGTAGGTCCTTATCCTTGTGTGCTAGTCTTCCCTTAAGAACAAATGCTTTGGGTGAGTGTGATACCCTAGTAGATGGAATGAGTAGCTTCGGTTTAGTTCCTTGGCCACTTCACCCATTTGATCTCGGTGTACTAGTGGGGAGGAAAAGGGATTGTTTCGGCTTGTGCTTATTTTCCTTTGATGTTTATCTTATACCTATCCTTTGTAATGCTCATACTAGATGTTTCATGGTTAGAACAACGGATTGCTGGTTGTATTTTAAAAGTGTACCCCCTCGGCATGATGTCTTCACACTTGATTCCTTTCTCTACTACCTCTTTAGATATGATGATAAGCATGTTAATTCTGAATTTGTATCGTGTAGAGGTAGGAAGTTTGGTAGCTGATTTCTTGTTTGAATGATAGTGATGTGTGGGTGAGGTGGACCTTAGGATCAATAGTGAAACCATATTTGATGAGGTCCTTTGTAGAGGTAATGAAACAAATGTATCTTATGGTTCCTAAGCCAAAGGTAGTCTTACCTTTTGGGTATAGTAAAGCCGTTAAGACCATTGTAGTTTCCTTATCTCTTGATATTTGCCAAAACCACCTCTTTTATGCCATTCATGCTAAGCTTCTCATTTCACATACAAAGGACCCGTGGTTGTATTTCAAATGTGAACAACCTTGGAATGTTGAAATATATGATGATTTTGGGTAGCACTTTCCTCTCTTTGATGCATATCTTAGTCATGTACTTTGTGTTGCTTATAGTAAGTGTTTCATGATTATTACAAAGGATTGTTTGCTATATTCTAAGAGTGTGCCCCCTTGGTGTGTTCATATAATTTGGCACTAATGCTAACCCTCCTACCAAGAGGATTGTGTGCTTGTTATTCTTCTCTCTTTAATTTTGTAGGATCTGAATTTGAGGACAAATTCCTTCAAGATGGACAGGATGATACAAGCATGAGGTGCACAAAATTGTACAAGGCATTGTCAAAGGTTTAAACTTCGGAATTGGCAAGTGTTTGGAGCATTTTAAAGCCTTGTCAAGTGGAAGGAGGAGAAGGGAACCATTACACTCGAGAGGCGCCTCACTTGAAGGACAAAATAGACTTTGCACACTATGATTTAACACTCAAGAGGCGCCCCATTTTAGGGCTATTGTTGTCTTTTAAGACTCCCTTTTTACACTCCAAAGGAGCACCCTTCATTAAGGGTATTTTTGTCCTTATTTGTAATAAGTATAAATAGGCACCTTAGCTCTTATTTTTCCTAAGTTTTGACATAATGAATTGAGTGAATTTTCAAATTGTAATATTAGTGTTAGCTTGTAGTATTCTCCTTCTCCTTAAAAGAGAGAAACCGAATTAGGGTTAGCACAATTGATAGATTTCACTTGTGTTGACAAATTGGCAAGAAAGGTGGGTTTTGAGGAGTGTGAATTTCCTTGGTCCACCTAAGAGGAAGGTTTGAGATTATATTGGTGAGGTGTGATTGATGGTTTGATACACCATTTTTTGTTAATCACTTGGTCGAAGTAAGGGTCTTTCTATCTATCTTTACGTTTATGCAATCTTCTTTTCCATCCCCTTTCTTTTGTGTTGTTTTTGCTTGCTGATTTTTGCATCTTGTGTATCTATTTCGTGAATTCCTAGAATTCTCTTGTATCAGTAGGGGTAGACCGAAGAAATACTGGAGAGAAGTGATTAAGCGTGACATGGAGCAGTTACAGTCGACTAAGGACATGACCGTGGATAGGAAGGTATGGAGGAAAAACATTAGGATAGAGGGCTAAGGGCGTGGATGAGTCGTAACCAGTAAGTAGGTGGACTTTGGTGTTCTTTGTTTGGCAATGTACAATCTTTTGTGGATGTCGTACCTATGTTATTTTATCATGTTCCTTGCTTTTGATGCTTTTGTATACTGTCTTTTATCTTGAGCCGGGGGTCTATCGGAAACAACCTCTCTACCTCTTTAGAGGTAGTGGTATGGACTGCGTACACTCTACCCTCCCCAGACCCCACTTTGTGGGAATATACTGGGTTTGTTGTTGTTGTTGTACTTCGAAAAGAATTTCTTAGTAGAAAAGATTTTTCTAGTAAGAAAAGATCTCTTTCCTGTTAGATTTCTATTAGGCTTATTCTTTCTTAGAAAAAGATTTTTGTAACTCTATAAATAGAACAACTCTTTTCTCAAGTCATAACATAATAACATCCACAATGTAGTCATTTACAAGTCTTGTTTAGGGGGAGATTTTCTCCCAATAGTTTTATGTTTTATTTAGTATTAATTTTCATGTGTAGGCCAGTTGGTCAAATTACATCAATAATATTATGTTTTAGTATGTTTTTATAATCTTATTTATCATCTCAAATAGTTTGCAAACTTTAAACTTCCGCATGATGCCCTCTCGATTTCGAACCCAACAAGTGGTATCAGAGAGCTTATGGTTTAATGGCCCAATGATGTGGGAGACGAGATTAAACAGGTTCAAAGTGGTTTCAAAATCATGCTGTAACAGTTTGGCAATAATAGAGATTTTTGTCTAGCTACATGTGAAGAAGGAACTTAAAGCACATTTTCAACATTTTAAAACTAAAAATAAGATATTTTTTTAAAATTATTTTTAACCCATAATATTTTAAACTTTATTTTTAACCATGACAAGCAACAGTGATGAAGATTACACGAAGAAAAAGATGATGATCAATTTTGCCAGAAAATTCTCATCAATTTTATTACACGAAGAAAAAGATAATGATCAATTTTGCCAGAAAATTCAGGCCAAGGGAAGATTTGTTAGGATTTGTCCTATCATAATTGTGTTTTATGAATTTCTTAGTAGAAAAGGTTTCTAGGAAAAAATTTCTTTCCTATTAAATTTCTATTAGGTTTATTTTTAGTAGAAAAGGTTTTCTAGTAGGAAAATATCTATTTCCTATTAGATTTCTATTAGGTTTTTTTGTAACTCTATAAATAGAACAACTCTCTTCTCAAGTTATAACACAATAACATCGACAATGTAGTAACACCCTCTTCTCAAGTCAATAGCATCCACAATATAGTCATTTACGAGTCTGTTTGGGGGGAGTTTTTGATTTTCTCCTAATAATTTTATGTTTTCTTTAGTATTATTTTTCATGTGTAGGCCAGTTGACCAAATTACATCAATAATATTATGTTTTAGTATGTTTTTGTCATCTTATTTATCGTATCAAATAGTTTGCAAACTTTAAACTTCCGCATGACGCCCTCTCGATTTCGAACCCAACAATGAGCAGTCTGCTTTGACTTATTATATAGGATGGAGTCCGAAACCAAAATATGTCCTACAATTAAAAAAAGTACCAATGTAAAAAAAATAACCAAAATAGGCTTTGTGCACTTATTAAGTGCACAATGCCCTTAAATTTGTAATGGAACCTGACTGATGATGTTAGAAAAGTCAAAATTCACATTGTGCACTTATTAAGTGCACAATTTATTTTTTTATGGATTGTGCACTTAATAAGTGCACAATATGTATTCATTTTTTACAAACCTGATTCACATTAACTTTTCATCCTCCCATTTCAATTTTCTCTCTAAAAAGGACCGCTGGTCCCCCCCATTTCTCTAAAAATTAGGTCGTTTTCCCATTTCATCTCTCTTAAAATTTTAATAGTTTGGTCCCCCACTTTGATTGTAATGGTCCCCTCATTTTGTATTATTTGAAAAAAAAATTCAACAGTGGTGGCCCTTTAACGATCCAGAAGTTTATTGTTACTTTTGTCGGTTAAAGTGATATAAAAGCATTGAAAAAAGGTTAGTTTTACCCCATTGTTAGTTGAAATTTAATTTTTTAATTATGTTAAAAGGTTTATTTTTTATATTGTTTTTTGCTACATATTCAAAATGAAAAAAAATGGGTTGTAACGTGGTTGTATGTATGTGATTATTTTTTAATCATGTTAAAGGTGTATTTTTGATCGATTTGAAGTTTGTTAGCTCTATCTATTTAAAAGTGAAATTTTTTAAAAATTCATGCTCTTTAACATGCTGTAAATTGGGGTTAAAGAGGATAATGGGGTTTTAAGAATTAATGCTAGACTTTGTGGGAATTTTAGATGTTTGTTGCTCTAGCTGTTGGTCCAAAAGGGTGACTAAAGTTTTGAAATGGAAAAGGCATGATATGTTTGTCCAAAAGGGTGTCTAAAGTTTTGAAATGGAAAAGGCATGTAATGTTTGTCCAAAAGGAAGACTAAAGTTTTGAACATACTAGTATTAAATTAAGAAGGAATTGACAATCAATGTTGACTATCAGTTTGCCCGTTTCTAGAATTCTATTTTTATATGTTAAGGAATTTTGATGGAAAATGCAAATGAATTTAAGAATGACAATTAGTCCATTATGTTTCAACTTTCAAAGATCGAAATACTAATGAATTGCACGTTAACATCATCTTTTTGTCACCTTTCTTCATCTCTCTTGATTGACCCTAGTGGTAACGAAATTATAATATAATATAAAGAAATATTTTCTAACGTTAATGGAATTTGGTGTATAGGTCTATATAATGCAGCACATATTGCATCCTGGGCCCATTGATGAGTCATTACTTAAATTACAAGCGAGTCATTACTTAAATTACAAGCGTGTCACAGATCACAAAAGTTGTGGGATGAAGATATTGATTGTAATGAGGTTGTGGAGCCAAAAATATGTGACGCGGCATGGACGTTTTTTGATAACCGCCCCCATCAGCGCGTCATAGAGTATATTTCCAGGGAGGGATTATGGGATGTTGTCAGGGTAGGTAAGATACAGCTTGACCATAGTCTCATCACAGCCATTATTGAGCGGTGGAGGCCAGAGACGCACAATTTCTAGTGAATGTTTCGTAAACTTAATTTACTTTATCCGTTTGTAGTGACATTACTTTGTTTGGATCATATATATCTCATATAAGACATCTAGTATAAATAAAACGTAAATTAGAGTGTTAATTTAACTAAATCTCCTAATATCTTATGTGGATAAAAGAAAAAAAAAAAGAAATTCGTACACAATTAGAGTGGCTAACCAATTTCTTATGACGAAATATAATCCAAAGAATTTGGTAAAAGTTATAAATAAGTCAATTTTAAATTATTTATTATATATGAGTCATTATAAAAAATCACAAACAACATCTCAATTATCAATTACCTATTCAGAATAGATGATAATTTATTATTTAAACTTCAAGAACATACAAACATAAATACTGTTAATATTTCAGTAAAAACTTTTCAGTTATTAGCAATTGTTTATCACAAATACATGATGATTTGTTATTATAAACTCCAAAAACATACTAATTAATATTTTAGAAAACTACCTCAAACTTTCCATTTATGTATTTTCCTTTTTTTGTTCCTTTTTTTTTTTTTTTTTTGCTTCAGACGTGTTTTTCCTTATTCTTTTAAATTCAAATCAATATTATTTTTTATTTATTTAATTTATTAATAAATTACATATAAGGTAAGCTTTGAATTGATTTAAAACTTTATTTCCTAACTCAATAAAGATTTTAATTAAATTTAAAGTTCTAATATTAATAATAACTAAATAATAATTTGAGGAAAATAGTGAAAAGACGATTCTCTCTAAAGAAGAGACTTTTAATGAAGGACAAAAAGTTCAAATCACTTTTCTAAGGGTCTTTACACTTTTAATATATTATAGATATATATTACTTTTATCAACTGAGAATTACTATTATATTAGTCAAAATACGATATCATATGTAGACGATTCTCTTTCAACGATACAAAAAGTAAATGAATATCATCAGATTACATATCAAACTAATGCTCAAAATTAGCTTTAAGATCCTTTTGGCCTTCAACTCCTTTTGTTGTTTGTTAGTCTTCTTCAACAAGTCCAAAATCACAATATTTGCCTGACGTGAAAATTCGGGATCATACCAATCAAAAAAATTACAAGGAGTACGAAAGGGGAAAAACATCGTTTCCACCCCAAACTATATCCGAAAAGTCGAAGCCACACCTAAACTATACTAGTGACCTATTACACACCTAAACTATAAAGAAAGTGAAACTATTTACACCCTGTCAGGCTACCACCACTTGCATGTAGTGTAGTATTTTACACGTGCTGCCACGTCAGTAAAAAGTATCACTTTTTTATAGTTAAGATGTGTAATAGGTCACTTATATAGTTTAGGTGTGGATTCGACTTTTCGACTATAGTTTGGGGTGGAAACGATGCCTTTTTTCTTAATATTTTTAGCCGTTTACTTTTGTTATTTAATAGGCTGGACACGCCTAAAATAAGTGTAACACATGCGCCTTAGAATGGGGGTTGCGGGGAGGTAATAATATCACTTTTATATAGTTAAGGTGTGTAATAGGTCACTTATATAATTTAGGTGTGGCTTAGACTTTTCTTGTATAGTATGGGGTGGAAATGATGCCTTTTCCCAAGTACGAAATATGGACTGCAGTTCATGAAAAACAAAGTTGTAAAAATTACTTATTAAGAAAAAAAAGATAAAAATAAAAAATATAAAATTTACTTACACCATAATGCATACAACTGAGGAATCTACGTCCGGGGTTATCATCGAACCATGAAATTCTAATAACTGGAGGAGACCCACAGGCACAAACAAGCCTTCTATTATAATTCATGGAACACGAAATTGAAGGTGATATAAGCAAATGAAGGTGATAGAGGAAATTGAAGGAAAATTCTTTCTAGATATTTTGAAACAAATTAACGAACAAAGAGCGGACTGATATATAGTACAACCTAGAGGCTACATTGTGCACATAATATATGCACTTTGTACTGTACAACCCTCTTTTGATTGACTGATTGACGTCCCTCATTGATACATCTACTGCAACCTACAAGCTACATTGTGCACATAATATATGCACTTTGTACTGTACTTTCCTCTTTTGACTGACGGATTAACGTCCTTGATTGACAACACAATTTTATATGACACATCTTCTGCAAACTACGGCTACATAGTGCACATAATTTATGCACTTTGAACTGTAAACTCTTCTTTTGACTGACGGGCTGACGTTTTTGATTGACAACACAACTTTATTAGTGCAATGTCTGCAAATATTTTTATTCTTTATGTTATAAATAACACATTACAAATATACAGAAAAATATAACATCTTAAAACTCATTACGCCAAACTCCAATGAAAAGTTGGTTCGATATTAGAAAATAAAAATTGAGAGGATTTCAAAAAATCCTGCAAAAGTATTTGGGGGCTATACTGATTTGTCGGGAAAAAAATAGTATGGTCGAATTCGTCCCTTAGAAAATAAACCTATTTCGATTTACCACAATTTGCAAATTGCTGGCCACATCATTGTCGGAGAAACATACTCTTCTAAAGTTAAAGATTTTATTATTTGGGGAGAAACACTTCAGTGGACTCAACTATATTCTAAGCGGTGTGATTATGAGGTGTTATGTCTATGGCATTGTTTGAGCGTTCCAAAGGCACTGTCCGCAACATTTTAGATATGTAAGTTTAGGGATGAAGCACAAGTTATTGAACAATTAAATAAGGAAATATCAGAAATGAAAAAAGCATTAGAACTTTTTCATACGTTAGATGATTTTATCTTTCAAGAAGCAGATGAAGAGGAGCACTGGAAACTACTTGAAAATCAGACACTACATCGAGATTCAACATATCCAGTATATCCAATTGTCAATGAATGGATAGGCCTTCAAAAGCATTTACCTCAAACACTAGATTTTGGAGTGTCATATTGTTGTATAAACCAAATGAGTTTAGTTGAGTCAACACAATATGAATTCGATGTAGTTCCACAAACTGACGAAGAAGATATGTAATTTTTTTCTTTGTACGTTATGTTGTAATTTTGTATTATAAAAATATTAAAATTTTATCTCATAAAATTTTTATTTTACAATAAAACACTCACACCATTCATTGACACACAAATAAGTAATATAATAACATATAAAATAATTCATAATAAGACATACACTTAAAATCATGTCCTAAAAGTACTAGCACCACTAGAGGTATTTGCTTCCCCTTATGCATTAGCATTGCGCACTCTCGATGGACAATTACACTTATCATGTCCTGATTGTTTGCAAGTAGAGCATTTTCGGGAGAGACTAGTTTGTGAAACATCCATTTCATTGGGAGTACGTGTGGTTGACTTGACCTTAACTTTGTGCAAAAAATTTTTAGTTGCAATCATGGAAAATAGACTTGCTGGCTAATAATCCTCATCACCAAGTGGAATAAACTGACCAGAGTAAGCTCTTTTGTACCACACCACAGAGAATTCATATGCAATATAATCCCATGCTGGATTTCCAACAAATTCAAAAACCCTAATGGCGTGAGAACATGGAAAATGATTTGATTGTCATTTATCACACGTACATGTTCGTTGTGTCTCATTAACAATTTGCTTATTACTACCTTTTCCATGATGGGAGTTGAATGTCCTGATTTGAAATATATTATCTGCCACCAAATAATTTTGAATATTGTGCATCGATGCCTTTTTTTTGTATTCCTCAAATTTTTTAAATGGATTCGACATCCATTTTTGTTTGTCAACCAAGAGTTGTTTTGCATACTTCGATCTCTGAACAAAACGATCCACAACCATGCTGTAAGATAATTTGACCATTTCAATCACTGGTAGACCTCTAGCAGACTTTAACAGACCATTAAATGACTCAGAGCGGTTCGTTGTGAGCATGCCCCATCTCCTTCCATCATCCTTGTGCATAGTCCATTTTTCTAAGTCGAGTTTCATCAACCACTCATATGTTGGCAATTATGTCCCCTTGATCAACTCCATTTGTAACAAGAACTTTTTCTCCTGCATTGCTGTTGCAGCGGCCCATAGTAGGTTGTTCAGCCGGACCCTTTTGTATGCTCTCTGATAATTGGCCTTCAAGTGTCGTAAGCAATAACGGTGATAGACAAAAGGAGCTTGCTAGTTACGCTCTGCAGAGACACTTTCAAGTATGCCGTGATGTCTGTCAGATATCAACGTAATACCTTGACGACCACATACAACATGCTGATGCAAATCGCTCAAAAACTTAGTCCATGTATCAAAGCTTTCATTCGCTGCTATTGCAAAAGCCAATGGGAAAATGGAGCCATTGCCATCCGTACCTACAGCGATTAACAACTTTATGTCATACTTACCATGTACATGTGTTCCATATATCGATATCACCGTCCGACAATAACGAAAACCATCGACACATGGCTTAAACGTCCAAAACACATAGTTGAAAACACGTTCATCAACTCCCTCATGTCGTTCGAATCGCCATTCGTCGATAAAACCTGGATTGAAATGTTTCATAGCAGCAATAAACCTTGGTAATTCACGAAATGAGGCCTCCCAATTTTCATAGACTTGTTCAAATGCATGCTTTCGTCTAAGAAATGCCTTTCGCCAACTAATTATTTTGCGGAACTTATTAAGAACAGACATTTGACAATCTTTGATAGGATACCTGTAACAAATTATTTTTAATAATTATAATTAAAAATACAACTACTGATTTGTATAGTGAAATGCAGTCGATAAAAAATAGTACCTCGGTGTCTTTTCAATATACGGCACGAGAACAGTTGCAATCATGTCTACATCCAAATTGTTGTGACCTCCACGACAATCACTCATATTACAAGTGTGTTCGCCAATGTATTTGTCAATCTTCCACAAGTTATTACTACTATCCTTTGTAGCACAAAGTTTGAAAGAACAATCTTGATCTACACATTTACAACAAATTCTAAAGACATTCTTTCCAGACTTAACAACAAAAAACTCCCTTTCTTCTTTAATATGATAGAGTTTAACCGCCTGTTGTAAATTTTTTTTTGACTTGAGCAACATCTGGCTAGAAAGATAAAAATCATCATTTAAAAAATCAGCCGGTTCACGCCACACACCTGTAGGGACAAAATTATTTTCATGCTTATCCATAAACACATTGGGTGCTTATTGAAAATGATCAAGAAATAAAACTTCATTAGAATAAAAATGGGGTCTACTGTTTGATTGTGACATTGGTGTCGGTCTTTGCATTGATGTCTGTGGAATTGATTCATGTTCAGGATAAGGGCTCATGGACTTGGATCTTCGTCCAGAATTGAATCTCACACCATCATCACTCGATGACGAGTCATAGGGGCATTCACCTCCATCAACATTATTAGATGCACTATCATCACTTTGTGACAATTCGCCATAATTTGCTTGATCGCCATTTTCAATATCTTCGGAAATGACATGCTCATCTCGCGATACATTAATCCTGTATTTTTTAATATTAAATATTTTAAATATATGTTATAAATATAAATAAATATAATAACAACTATATTTTACCTACCGATAATACTCGACAACATCAAGATTCAACGAAAGAGGAATATTTGAAGATGTTCCAGCATTGCCCACCCAATCAAGCTATGATGATTGGCCATAATTATAATCTTGCCCCAAAAAATCATCATTATTCGTCTCACCAAGAGTTAATCCCCTGAAAAAAATATAACAATAATATGACATAACAAATAAACACAAAGCAATCAAAATAAATATTACTAATAATAAAATATATTCATCGACATTACCAGTCACTTTGATTCAAAGTTTCATTCAAATCAGGTACTGAAGTTTGTGTCGGTATGTTACTCGACATAAAGTATTGAGAAACATTCACGTTGAAAAAATTGCTATATTGACTTAACCGGGCATCATGAATATTAGTTGGATTCTCAAGTTGTGTATAGACATTCGTCTGTGCAGGAGTGTGCGCATGATGACTCGTCCGCTCCTTCTTAACATAAAGTTGAAGAATATTTAATTTTATTTGACTGGCATAATCAGAAGGAAGCCTTAAAAATTCAGTCAATGACTCATCATCATTGATAATCCATTCTCCATAATTTACCAGACCATTTGATGAGAAGGAATTTGGATATTGTCCGATTATAAATAAATCATAATCATCACTTTTTATTTTCATCCTTCTAAAAATTGAATCAACAAATTCTTGATAACTAATTGAAATTGGATATTTGACGTTGCACATGGGAGAAATACTATAATATATTGTATTATCCTCATGAACAATTTCACCGTCCAAAAAAAGTACAACTTTGATGCGTTCACTATTAATTCTTTAAGACTTAAATGAATAAAATGTATCTGAACTATAAAAAAGTTGAAGTTATTGCAGTGAAGAAGACCATGTTTTCTCTTTATATAGAAATTGTAAAGGACTGTTGAAGCAAGTGAATAGGATAATATGCACATTTTATGTGCACAAATTCAACTTTCATAGCAATGAAAGATTGATGTTGATATGTTTGAACAAGATGAATAGTACAAAGTGTACTTTTTTAGTGCATAAATTATTTTTTTTAAAAGATTGTGCACTTTTTTAGTGCACAAATCATTTTTTAAAAAGATTGTGCACTTTTTTAGTACACAATCTATTTATTTATTAAAAAAATGTGCAAAAAAGTAGATAGTACAAATAAATGAATTGTGCACTAAATAAGTGCACAATCCATAAAAATGGATTGTTCTATTAAAATAATCTTTAAAAAATGGCACGTGAAACACAACCTATTAATAAAATAAATTCAAATAAGTGCACAATGTAAATTTTGACTTTTTTAACACCGTCAGTCAGATTCCGTTACAAATTTAAGAGCATTGTGCACTTATTAAAGTCTATTTTGGTTCTTTTTTTTTTTTTTTTATATGATATATATTGATTTCTTTTTTAGTTGGAGGGCATATTTTAGTTCCGGATTCGATAAAATGGAAGCTTTGGCCAGTTATATATTCTCTTTTTCTTTATCACAGCGTGAAGACTGAGGAGTCCAAATAAAATTACCCTTTATATTATGTATTATACCTCTTATAGACAGGATAATATTATATTAACACTTAATAGTTGATGGACTTTTCTGAACAATATAAATGACACCATTTATGAGAATAATAATAGCCAACTCGTGAAGCTCGATAACATCGTAGCTCATTATTGGAGTGTTTATAAAAATGAAAATAAGGAGTATTACTTTTTTCTTGCAAGTTCCTTATCATGCAAAGTTCTACTAACAATATTGAACTTTGTCCTATATTTTGCAGTAGAAGGAAAAGTTTCATGACTCGCATATAAAGAACATGAGTTACCCCCTCGAGCCACATTGAATTCAGGCGGTTCATTTGAACCTCCTTCGTCGGAAAATTATACTATTTTTACATGGTCAAAAATATTTTTATGTATATATAGTATATATTGAACCCCCTTTGACTAATTCATATATTGACTTTTGAACCCCCTCAATAAAAATTCTGGCTCCGCCACTGCCCCTAAAAAAAAAAAAGCTTTTTCATCATGGAATAATCTTTGTATTGATAATTCTTTATTATTATAACAATCTTTTTCAAGAAAAAAAAACAGTAAGATTTGACTATATGTGTTTCTCTTTAAAGAACGATAAGTGTGAAAAAATATGACTCGCATAGACTTAACAAGCATATAAAGAAAATGATTCACTCTAAGATTGTGATTGAAGAAATGTGATCATGTTGTCAAAATAATTTTTTTTATAATTATTGTGCACCATTTCTAAATAGATTAAAGGTATAATTCATAAATGTGCCCTCCAACTTTGGATTTACATAAACAGACACTTAAACTTGTATAAGGTTGAACAAGTAGACACATGCATATTAAATGGCGTTCTACGTGACTAATTTGTGTCGTATATGACATCCTACGTGTATAACGCCACATAGGACACATGTATCTACTTGTTCAACTTTATACAAATTTGAGTGGCTACTTGTGCGTATCTAAAGTTGAAGGTCATAGATGTGAATCGAGGCCAATTATATGACATGTTTATGTATTATCCCTAAATTAAAAAAAGGAAAATAGTAATTTATTTATTTACAAAATCAACCATAAAAACCAAAAAGGTAAACTATTCATGAGGCCAGATATCTTGGACACCTTCAAACAATTATAAGTGGGCTTAGCCCAATAATTAAGAGGCTTAGGGTCTCTCTTTCCAGCCCAAAGTTCAAAAAAATTTGAATTTCCGCTCCAACGGTCATATTTGACAAAGGCATTTTCTGTGTACCAAGACAGGTATAAATACCCCACCTTTTTCTCATCATTGTCAAGCCAAGTGCAGTTCATAAATCCCTCTTCCCCCACCCCCGTCCCCGAACAATCTCACATATCGATTTCCAGTTTCATTTCAACAGCAGAAATGGATTTCCACAGCCTTACAAGGAAAGAATTGCAAGCTCTTTGCAAGAAGAACAAAATCCCAGCTAATATGACTAATGTTGCCATGGCCGATGCTCTTCAATCTCTCGATTTTGTAAGTTTTTTAAAATCAAAATCTAGTTACTCTGCTGTTCTGTTGTGTAGAATCGATTAGTTTATTTACAATCAAAATGAAATGAGTAGCTAATTCTCCCGTGTTTGTAAGATTTTTTGAATCAAAACCATTATTCAGTTTGTTCAAAATGAATACAATTAATTAAGCATCATTTTAATTGGTTACACTAGGAAGAGGAAAATCTGTATCTGATTCCATCTGTGATTAATTTTTTTATTGGATCAGTATGTAAATCGATTAACTTGATTTCACTTGTTATCACCTATATGGTAGCAAGCTTTTGCCAGATTATATTTATTGGCGCGGTTAACCCTTCGCTCTCATTTGGCCATAGGTTTCAGTTTTAAGTTCCTGTACCATTTTTTGAGTGAAATTTCACTTTCACTCACAAAATTTTAAATTATTTTAAAAAGTAAGATGCATATCCAAACGCAACTTCAAGATTCAAAAACTCTTTGTTAACACAACTTCAAATAATACTTTTTTTCTAGTTTCAATTAAATATATGACGAAAAGGTAGTTTAATCTTTAAGATAATTCTAGAATATGAGCAATCTATGGACTGTCAAAAATAATTGATTTTTTTCATTATTATTACTGGAAGTTAAAAAATTCATTTATCTTTATATTTGTATCTCTAATTTCTATACCCAAACTCATTCCTGTTTGTTGGATTGTGTGAACCCCACCTAATTAAGCAACAATAAATCTTTGACTATAATTACCTGTACTCAAATTTATTGCCTAAGTCGTGTCTGAATAAATATATTGGCAGGTTGATGGTATTGAAGAGGTCTTGAAATCATGTGAATCTGATGTTGCAAACTCATCTATGGAGTCTCCTGGAAAGTCAGAAGCAGTATCAAGTGTACCCCGGACTAGTCGCCGAACTACCCAACGAAAGACAATCAAACATGACTCAGAAACTTTGCAGACCTCGACTAAGAGTAACTGCAGAACGAGAGGAACGGTGGCAAGAGACGTTGATGAAGCTAGAAATGATGTCCATGAAACTCCTGCATTGCCAACTACCAGAAGGAGGGCTGCAACAACTTCAGTTCGCGCTAAGCTGGATTATGTGATGAAGGAATGTGAACCCAAAGAGAAAATTGAGGATCAGGCTGAGGAAGAAAAGAAGAAGAATTTTCCTAAGACACCAGCAGCTTCCCGCGCTAGCCAAAGGAAGGAAGTGAAGGCAAAGAGTTCAGTTAGGCAAGTGTACAGCACTCGTCGATCAGTGAGGTTAGCTGGGAAACCTATGCAGGAGGAATCAAGCACACAAGAGGATGAAAACTCAGGAATCCTTACCTTTGATGCGGTTTCTGAAGAAACTGATGAAAGTTTGGAGGTGAACTCTCACAAGACTGAAGAATTAACCAAAAATGGTAACTTTTGCAAGCTTATGTAATCCTTAGCCTCTTTCTTTATCATGAACTTCACTTGGTCTCAGATCTGACTGGCAACTATGCTACAGGTGTTGATTTGCAATCACTCGAGAGTTTGGACATCAAGAATGAATCAGATACTGTATCAGGTCAAGATTTAAGTACCTTGGTACAAAACGAAGTAGACATGGAAGATGGTGTTGAACAAGACAGTGGCAATGACCTGGTAGTTGTTGCCTCAGATACAAAAGCAAAAGAGGGCTCAGAGGAAGGAGCACTTCGTGACAATAACAATGGTATGTATTGCTATGTTTCTCGAGGCAGAAAGATTCAAGAAAATGGTATCTGTTCTTCTGTGTACTTTTTGTATCTACTGTCTTATCACCATCTCTGTCGTATGACATTCTTAATGTTTTAGTACAGAGTATTGTTGCTTTGTGATAATTAAAAGAAATTGTTTTTAGGATCTGAAGAAGTTTCTGGAGAAGAACCCGTTGAAGAATTTGAAATTGATGCTGAGGCTACTAAGGAAGAAGATTTTCAGAACATGGATGATAATACCAGGAGTAATTCAGATGACGCTGATGTGGTTCTGACCAAGCATCATTTTGTGGCAGAAAATGATGATGGGGAGGAAGAAGATAATTCTAATCAAATGTTTGAATGTCAAGTAGATGAGGGTGCAGAATGTGATTCTGATGTTGCAGGAAAACAAGAGTTGATTGGAGAACCTGTAAGTGTCAATCCAGACACTAACATAGATTTTGATGAGGTTTATTTGGTCGGGCAATCCAGCAGTGAGATGGAGGCTAAGGGGGGTGCAAGTCAGCAGAAGTGTCTGACTAACATGCAAGCTAACACGGAAAATGATGAGGTAGAGGCTAAGGTGGGTGATAGTCAGTACAAGTGTCTGCCTGACACGGAAAATGATGAGGTAGAGACTAAGGTGGGTGGTAGTCAGCACAAGTGTCTGCCTGACACGGAAAATGCTGTAGAAGAAGAACTCATGGGAGAATATGAAGATGCTGAATCTCTGGAAGTTGATGGTGAAGAAGAACCCATGGAAGAATATGAAGTTGATTTTACCGAGGTTAAGGTGGCGGCACAAGCTGATTCTCTGGAAGTTGCTGGTGAAGAAGAAGCCATGGAAGAATATGATGTTGATTGTACTGAGGCTAAGGTGGCTGCACAAGCTGATTCTCTGGAAGTTACTGGAGAAGAGGAAGCCACAGAAGAATATGATGTTGATTGTACTGAGGCTAAGGTGGCTGCACAAGCTGATTCTCTAGAAGTTACTGGAGAAGAGGAAGCCAAGGAAGAATATGATGTTGATTGTACTGAGGGTAAGGTGGCTGCACAAGCTGATTCTCTGGAAGTTATCGGAGAAGAAGCCACGGAAGAATATGATGTTGATTGTACCGAGGCTAAGGTGGCTGCACAAGCTGATTCTCTAGAAGTTACCGGAGAAGAAGCCACGGAAGAATATGATGGTGATAATACTGATGCTAATGCGGCTGCACCAGCTGATGCTGTGGAAGTTGCTGGAGAAGAACCCATGGAAGAAACTGATGTTGATCGTACTGACGCTAATGTGGATGCATCAGCTGATGCTGTGGAAGTTGCTGGAGAGGAACAACCCACGGAACAATCTGAAGTTGATTATGCTGAGGCTATTGTGGAGAGTGCAGTTCATAGTCTTCAGTGTTTACATTTTTCAGAAACTAGTACAGAAGTTGCTGGAGAAGAACCTATGGGAGAATGTGAAATCGATCATGCAGAAGATAGCGTGGATACTGCTCATGCTCTCCCTCCCCCGGCTTCTGTCATACCTAATGCTGCCCAAGAACCAGTCTTCACTTCGGCACTGGATCCTACGCAAAATCCTTCAGCCTTGGCAAGCACAAATCCAGAACCCATCACTCAGGCACCACTTGAGAACTCATCAGCAGAGACAAACATAGGACAGATGGTTGTTTCAGATAACAAGGAAAACTTGGTTTGTACGAAACAAAACAAAGGAACTGTCGGTAATAACAATCAGCAATCTTTGGAAAATTTAAGCTTGAGGAAGCTTACAAAAATGTTGAAAGAACTAAAGATCTCAAAACATCCTAGTGGAAAAGAGGTAAGAACAACATTCTTTTTCATTCGTGTCTTACTTGTGATTGTTGATGTTCAAATGTGGAGTATATTAAAGTGTTCTTTTACATGCACAGGCAGCAACCTCAAGATCAGCCTTGCAAAAACTTCCAGAAAACCGTTTGACCAGCGAAAACAAAAATTGAAGCTCATACTAGGGGCAGCCCACTCCGCCTGCCATTAAGTGAACCTTTGCGTGGAATGAAGATGGAAGATGATCAGCCTTGCAAACCTTCTTGATTTGCTACTTTTGAGACATGGAATTTTTTTAATCCCTGTTGTTTTTGGTATTCCTTAAGTTACTTTCAATACTTGTATGGAAAACTAAAATTTCTCATATGATGATGAATCCACCAGATCTTTCTTTCAATCTATCTATTCTCTCTCAAACTACTTATCTTTTCAAACTAGAATGGAGGGATGTTGAATAAATAATTTGGCACCCTCTTAACAGTTGCAATCCGTGGATGCATTTCCTTCTATTTTTCAACTTTTGGCAGAGTAGTGCTTGGCAGAAATCAAGTATTATTACACTGCTAAAAACAACTTTTATGCATTTGTAACTCGATAAGAAAGTGGAAAGGAAGTAAAAAGGCTTGAGAAACTAATTGCCAAAGGCAAAACAAGTAGAGAACCATTAAAGTTCATCCATGGCTATCTAAACATCCTTTGTCAGTTGCACTTCTTCTTTATATTGCCCCTTCTCAAGTTGCAGTACATGAATAGAAGTGCCACGAAACTGAAAGTTAACGTTTTGATTCCTGCTCTAAAGCGCTTTCATCAAGATTTAAACACCCTTCAAGTGGTCAAGTGAATAGTGATCCTTCCATAATATTTCTAGAAGCATCATTTCAATGACAAAAACATATTTCCACATACTGCCAAAGCAAAGCAATTGAGAAATGTTGATTATGGAGTCTTCTATGAATGCAACAAGAAGGCTTTGTGGAGGAGAGAACAAGGACTCGTCTTTTCATGAAAGTACAAAGACAATTGTGTCAAAAGATATACCGTATGTTTCATTGTAGATAAACTGTTCCACAAGAACACACGCTAAGAGGCAAGAACGTGAATGATATCGACATTATAGGGACAAACTTCTCATGGAGCAGGGTGGATCGATTTCGCATGCTTGTTAGGGAGATCATTAACCACCTATTTCATGTGGAAGTATACAAGCTTAAAATACTACAGACAATTCTCGTGTACAGAGAAGACCAAATTGCAAAGCTCACATTTTCAGCATGCAGCAGAATCAAAAATCAAGCTTCACCCTAGGTCAGTATTCCACTGCATAAAAGCACAGATCCAAACGAACCAAGTAAAAATATTTGATGAGAGTTCAGGCATTCTAATTTACAGGCGGCAGGGTATTCAGCTTTGTCCCTCAAAATAGATTCTTGGTAGGCCTGCAAAAGCAAAAGAAAGTTAGATCAACAGATTATGAATGAATACGACAATCTTGAAGACAAAGGCTAAGTTGCAGACCTGATCAATCAGAAGGCTGAAGTGCCCACGGAAGAGTATCCAGCAGCCTTGACATCTTTCAGAGTGCTCGATAACCAGTCCAGTCCCTCATATAGGCCATCCCCTCGAAGAGCACATGCACCTTGTATATGCCATTTTCGGTTTTTAAGATCATAAAGACCGAGACCTTCACACACTTCCATTGGAGTCATTGCTCCTTTCTGGACCAAAAATAGAAAAAAAACAAAAAGGTTCAAGATGATAAAACATCTACCTAACACGAGGGGAAAATGGAAAGGGGATAAGAGGGGAAATTTGATTTGCTTCTTTTACGTTATATTATGTTTTATTTCGGCTTGTGTGTGTGCTTCTTTTTACATTGTTTGGTATGACTAGGAGATGCTTAAAAGAGATTTGCCTCATTCACACAAATTCCTTTAGATAGAAAACTGATCTTGAGGGATGGCCTTGGCTCAGCGGTAAGCTTGCTTACCGTGGTGTGCCAGGGTCGGGGGTTCGAAACGCCCCTCCAGCGAAGCTGGGGTGAGGGCGCGTAGGTCAGGCCCGGAGTGGTCCCCCCCTCCCCGACACCTACGGAGTAGGTATGAACCGGGTCGTCCCCCTAGAAAACTGATCTTGAGGGGCAAAAGCCCCTCCAATTCGTTTCCTAACAACATGAGACGGGTTAAAGGTGGACGTTTATCCACCCAACCAAAAGAAAAAAGGAAGAAGGGAGGACATTAGGTAAATGGCAACCATCCTTCTTTTACTCCGCCCAACACACTTTTTTACTCAGCAGTCACAGTGCAAGAGAAAAGTGACATAAACAGAGACCACTCCCACAATAAAATTGAAATGCAGGTTATGGTGTGAGATGGAAAGCTCGTGATTAGGAAATCGGAAAATTTCCTTTCTATTAGACTCAAATTTTGAGTATTACTAGCACTGTTCATGACTTTTGGGTCACGCTCCTTTCACTAGTTTAGGATTTCCTGTAGTTAGGGGTGGGCGTTCGGTATTCGGTTCGGTATTTTTGAAGTTTGGGTTCGGTAATTTGGTAATCGGTATTTGAGAGTAGATACCACATACCATACTTTAAAACATCGGTTTGGTAATTCGGTAATCGGTAAATTAAGCTTCGGTTCGGTACGGTATTTGGTAATACCATATTAAAGTTGGAGGTTTGCAAACTAAGTTTAAACTTCAAAAAGTATATTTAATAGAAACCCTATTTAGTATTCTTTTTTGTGCTTTTTATGCATATATTATCAAGGTCCAATAGATTCCTTGGAATGACTAATACTATTGTCTATTGGGTTAGTTAGACATACCGTATTATATATATATATATTAAATAATTCGATATGCGGTAAATACCGAATACCAAATGGTATTAATATCTTGTACCAAACGCAATCCCGAATACCGAAATACTAAAATTTTACTGCCAAATTCCATACCAAATACCAAATTACCGAATACCAATTACCAAAATTTTCGATTCGGTTCGGTAATTCGGTATTTTACGCACAGCCCTACGTGCAGTTACCAAGAGGTTTAATTACTCAGTAGCCTTCGGTTACAACTTACAAGTCACTTTCATGTTCCTATTGAGGGAAAAGCAGCTGCAACACATTTTCTTAATCCTGCCAAGCTAGTCCATTAGTACTCACCTGCCCGTTTGCTTTGTTACCTGCTGCATCATCTTATTGCTACAGTTCATGGTCATGCTTGGACTACAACAAAAACAAAATAACCAGTGTAATCCCACACGTGCGGTTTGGGAGGTTTTGAATCTGTACTAGTTTGTCTATATACTTATTTGTTTAGTGTGCAAACAAATGATAATTCTGCTTTTGTAAGTGCCAAGGTGCATTTCCTGTCATAACTCATAACCTCTTTTTTTTTTTGGATAATACTGTCATAACCATATTTCTTGATGGAAAAATTCCATAACGCCATAGCCCTTGCCCTTGGAACCCTTTCCACCATTTCCAATGGATAATCATAGGTAGTTTGTGGCCACAAACCAATTGATCAATCAACTATTCTTCAATCCCAAAACCAGTTGGCTTCAACTCTACGAATTGTTTGTATCCACTACACTTTGATTGAATCCATTTCATTCTTTTCTTTTAATCAGTAAACAAGAGAAAATCGAACATATCATTCTAACACTAAATAATTTGTCTTTATGCAAATTAGAGGTTCTCTAAATCCACGCTCTTACACTGGCCTACACAACTTTACCACCACAACAACAAAATACCCAGTATCTTCCCACAAAGTGGAGTGCCTACACAACTTTAATCAAACAAAAAGGACTTCTGGCAACATGACGGGTTTTCTTAAGCTTAAGATTCTCTAAAACCCACAATTATGTCTACAAAAATCTCAAATCATATTAGAAACACTCCTGACAACAGTTAAACCTTCATTTTAACTAGACCTTTTTATGAATATGTTAGACCTTCGCAGTCGAACTTTCACTCCCATAAAAAGAAGTTGGTCTCACAACCATTTCATCGAACTGACATTTCACTTTATCTGGGACCCATGACACTGTTGTAGCACTCATCCATTTCAGTCATCCTGTTCTAATTCCATGAGTTACATTTTTATCTATCATACCAGTATCTAAAATATGGAATCAGAATATATGACTTTTCAGCAATTATGTATTTCAAGCAATTCAATTATTCTCACAGTCTACTTATGGTTTTGGTGGAAAGGAAGAAAGATAAGGGAAAAGGAGTTTTTCTTATGGTGGACATGGAGAAAGTGAAAGGAAGGGGGTGTGCCCGTTCCTTAGTTCTACTTGAATTAGTATGCTTACGTGAGGTAAAACAACATGAGCATCTACCTGATGAGATACGGACTCCACCACCCCAATTTGTTTTCACTAATCAAGTACCACAATATATCAACTATCAGCTGAGATCACATACAGGGAAGTTCAATAAACAAAACAGCATGTCAAAGCTTACAAAGGCCAGGAAATAGGATCTGATAATAAGCACAATAAAATCTGCATAATCTTGAGTATGTTTTGTGCGTTTGAGAAAAAAGGTAACTTTGTTATAAAAGCGGCAGTAAGAAAGTTGAAATCTTTGAGTATCTATTCTCTTGGATTTATTTAGCAGCGTATCCTCCAACAGTACATAAAGAGAGAAATATAGATAACAAACAAAAAATACCCAATGATTTCACAAACTTACCATGTCCTGCTTGTTAGCAAAAACCAAGATGACAGCATTAAGCATAAATGGATCTCTGATGATAGCCTGAAACACATTAAGAAAGAGATTGCAGCAGGTAAGTGACCATTGTACCTGAGACAAAGAGATAAAGTCCAAAGGGCAGAACCTGAAACTCTTGCTTTGCCTTTCCGATTCTCTCTCGATCCAAAGAGTCGACAACGTAAATCTGTATACAATAAAGCACTTAGTAAACAGATATAATCTCCATTTTACAGAGACAGGATGTGCAAGCAGTTACAGGCAGTTCACATAAAAGGGAAATTGTAGGCAGTTCAAATAAAAGGGAAAATGTAGGTTTGGTTTTTGATATAGAAGTTGACTTATGCATTCAGTAATGATGGTTCATATAGTACATCAAATCACATTCACACATCTTCTCATTTAAAATATCTTGACCCTTCAGGAAAGCTTCCTATTCGGCTTTTAGATAATACCACCTACTGAAAAAAAGAGGAGGGGAAATTCACCTTTTTCTTCTACAAGTAAAGCAGGAAAATTCATCTTTCCCTATGGCATATAATGATACTAAAATTAAAATCAACAGTAGATGCATAATAGTCGACACAGATACAATCTATTCATATATGGAGTTACCAGTCCATCTGTGTTATTGAAATAATGCCTCCAGAGTGGCCTTAATTTCTCTTGTCCACCAACGTCCCACACAGTAAAAACCACATTCTTGTACTGCACTTTTTCTACATTGAAACCTGCATGCCATGCATATATAACCAGTTATCACATATACAAGCATTCACGTGGTCACATGGGTGTTCAATTACTCATTTCTGTAAAACTTTGCGATATTGCAAACAGGAAGAAATTTCCATTTCGGGATTTGAGATTCCAACTTTGTGCCTTATGCAACCACTATAGTGTGATCTTATGTGATGGCCTCAAAATTAGGAAGAAAATAAGGACTTATTTTCAGTCGGAGAACTAGAAATAAATAATTTGGTTGATGAAGCTTTAAACTGTCTCTAGCATGTTCTATCAAAATTTCTTCTTTGTAACAAGTGTTGGCGCAATCTTTTCAATGAACTAAGAATACTTTTTTGAAACTAATGAACTAAGGTGTAAGAGTACTTCTCAAACAAAAAGGTATACAAGTGGTTCTTCTGGTAATAAAGATCCACTTTGCATTGCGAATTAGAATAGTGCAAATTAACAATACTCAGCAATTATTACCATGCATCCAATTATAACCTATCCATTATTTATTTATTTATTTATTGCCGAAAGACAGCAAAATTGAGTGATATTCGGATCTAGATTCTGATTATATAAGGAAACAAACCCCCTTTAGCTATGTAGGTTGCTCACAAGTCACAAAGATAACGTATCTTTTAGATCTTGGTGTTTTTTTAAAAGTTTTGTCTAGGACATTGATAGGTCTTTTTTTTTCACAAGTACCTTGATAAGTTATTTTGCAGTTAGCTGAAAGTTAAAATTCATCAAGTAACAGGTAATTAAAAAATAAGTTGTCGAGTCAAGAACAATATAAATGCCAGAAGATTCAGAACTGAAACTCCAACAGAACATTTTCAAAGTCGAAGTGCCACACCACTGCGAATGAGAATTTTTAGCAATAGCATACCAATAGTCGGAACTGTGGACAGAACTTCTCCTATATGCAGCTTGTACAGTATAGTTGTTTTCCCAGCTGCATCCAGCCCTAGCATCACAACCTATGCCAACCAAGTGATAAAAACACAGAAGAAAGATATATGATAATTAATTACACAAATCCTCTCTACCTCACTCTGAGGTAGGGGTACAGACTGCATACATTTACCCTCCTCAGACCCCACTTTGTGGAAGTATACTGGGCATCATGTTGTTATTGTTGCAAGTACACATACGAGAAGAATAAGCAGCTAAGAAAATAATGAGAGACAAAGGGCATGTAGTGAACATAAGGCAATGGTCTATAAAGATGATGGATAGATGATAAGAAATAAGCATCACTTCATACGTGAACCTGCTACAACAATCTAACCATTTGACGGAGTGGAGGCAATTAAATAGTAAAGTTAAAAAGGGACTCGTCTTCAAACCTTCGGAACAGAAGATCCCAAAATAATGGATGATATTCAAATCGATAATCATAAGAAACCTTTTCAATGTACCCAAGAAAAAATTAAGAAAAAAAAAACATCACAACTATTCATAATTCCTACCCCTAAATTCCTTACCCAGACAAGATTCTTAATTAACGCAAGACTACTAAAGATAGACAAGATTGTTAATTAAGGTAAACAGTTCAATCGCTGAAACGAAGGGGAGCCTTGGAGTAACTGGTAAAGTTGCTGCCATGTGACCAGGAGGTCACGGGTTCAAGCCTTGGAAACAGCCTCTGGCAGAAATGCAAGGTAAGGTTGCGTACGATACACCCTTGTTATGGGGCCCTTCCCCGGACAACGCGCATAGCGGTAGCTTTAGTGCACCGGGCTGCCCTTTTTTTTTTTTTAGTTCAATAGCTGAAACAGGAAAACCCAAAATAGCTAAACTTATTGCCTCTTAACTAGACGTGGATCAAAAGTCACGGTCACTTAAAGTTTACATCTTTCTTTTAATTGGACCAAAAAAATAACTGTAAATTAAGTAGTCAGCCCGCATCTAAGGGTGTGGGCCTGGTGGTCAATAAAGTGAGCTAAGAACCACGAGGTCTTAGATTCAAATCCGAGACTAAAACTACAAGTAATATCTTCCCATCTGTCCTAGCCTAGATGGACAGAGTTACTTAATACCTATACGTGTTACTAGTGGGAGGTGGAAGCTATTCATGGAATTAATCGAGGTGCATGAAAGCGCGAAAATTAAGAATTTAAGTGAAACCCATTATCTTGAATGAGCTAAGAAGAAACCCCAGTTACTCAAATTTGCAAAATCATAAGTGAAATTGGGAAAATATGTGAAACCCATTATCTTGAATGAGCTAAAAAGAAACCCCACGAAACAAAAATTGGCAAAATCATAAGTGATCATTTCCAATCAAGATACATACATACATACATACAAAACAAAAAGGAAATAAAAATGGGTGTTTGGTCATACCCTCATCTCACAGTTGCCGAAGAAAGTATCAAATAGCTTGCGAAAAGCTTGTCCCATTACCCCCTTTTTCCCTTTTCTCTTCTTCTTTAAAAGCGAATCTAGATGAAATTGGATCCAACTTTTATACTACAATTTGATGATCGATTTGATAAACAGAAGAAGAAGAGAGGTAGCGTTTCCTTTTGTTTTTTTATTTTGCTTTCTTTCTGCTACTTTTCTCACCTTCTTCCTCTTTTTCTTTCTTTAATTTATTTAACCAGAAAAAAGAAAAAAAACCATATTCCTTAATTTATTCCATTGTTTTTAGCCCTGGAAATGGAATACTTGGAATTATTTTTGGATCAATTCTTTCTTTCGTGCATATTTAAAGAAGCTATAGAATTATTTTTATTATTTAAATTTAATATATAAAATAGAATATTTGAAATTTTTTGGATCAATTTTTTTTTTCTATCCATTTTTACTTAGTCAATATGGACTTGAAAATTTTAAGAAGTACTAACAGAATAATATTTTTACTATATTAATTGAGTATAATAAATGAAATATCAAAAAGAAAAAATTATTCTCTCTTTATTTTTACTTATTCATTATCAACTTCACATGTTTAAAGAAGTGAAATAAAATTATATTACTAATGTATATCACTTGATATAACAACTAGGATGCCTGAAATTTTTTTGATCAAATTATTACACTTTTATGAATTAATAAAGCGATATTTTTATCATATCACTTGAATGTAATAAATTGAATGACTTAAAAAAATGACTTATTTAATAATGAAAATTATTTTTTAATTTTATAAATTGGACAAGTGAAAATAATTAATTCATTTTAATATAATGAATGAGTAGAGGTGAGAAGAGAAGTAGCTTCTTTCATTTTTGGCCCTCGAAATGGAATGGTTCAAAGTTGCAAAAACATAGTATTTTTTAGGGACCCGCATTCACAATCCTTCAAATACATATAGGATAAACTCTAATATAATAACCCAATCGTATTAAATAAATAAATAAATAAATTTTGTGCTACGATCGAAAAATACGCGTGCAGCATTTATTATTTTTTAATCTTTCATTTATTTTTGTCTTTCCATTTTGAGAAGGCAAACATTTATTTTCCTCAAGTAGATAGTTGCTACGAACAGTCATATGGTTGGCATATATGTTTGTTTAAACTGGATATATGAGAGAAGATACCTTTGGAGCATCTAAAGAAGTGGCAAAACAAAGTACTAAACAAATTTTAATAGACTAGAAGCTAAGTAGCATAGACAATATAAATTCAGTATATTATATCACTATATCCATTTTGGCCTCCATATACAAGCTTGTTCTCTTGCTTTGATTCATCAAAGAGACAACTTCACGGCCATCAGCAACCAAATAAGCATAGTTATTCCAGTTTGACTTAAAGAACCTGCAGATTGATGAGCAGCAGATTTCAGTGGTGAAGCCGATGACGTGACCGGATTAATGTTGATACTTGCTGGTTGTGCTGCTGATGGTGGTGACATTACAGGAGGTGATGCATCCAGCCCAAAAGGAGGAGGACTCGTAATGTTACGATCACAGGGTGGAGGCACAGCAAGACTGGCATTGTTATCAGATGCCAAAGTGGTGGCTTCCAGGACTTGATCAATGCCATGGCATCTGATGGAAGCACTTTGGGTACAGATATTTGGACTGACAACCCTAGCATTGTTGAGAAAGAAACGCATGTTTCCAGAATTGGTGACTCTGAGGAAAAGATCAGGTTTTGAAGTTGGTATCATGGAGCCTGTTGGGAAGTGTTCGAGGTGGCCGAAAAGCAATGGTGATGGTATGGAATGCCTGAGCAAGAAATCTGCGACGTCGTTTTCTTGGATTGATGTTTGGGAAAGTGTCCTGTCTCTTGGCATCAAGAAAGTGATGTTTCCTTGAATAAGGTCTGCAGGGGCCATGTTAATCAGCATTACAAAGGTGAAATAGTTGGCTGTTCTCATCTCCTGAATGGCTTGGAGGATGTCTGATGAGGTACTGTTTGTGGCATCAGAGAGAGATGAAATCAGCAAAAACAATACAAGGAATGTCAAGATCATATGATTTCTAGCCATGTTTGGTTTGTTGTTTGTCAATGTCATGTTAGACTTAGGTTGTTTGAAGAGTATTTGATGATGTTATTATCATGGGTAATATGTAATAATGCCTCTATATGTGATGCACTTTGTTGAATGAAAGTTAGCTTAAACATGCAATATTGATGCTCCAACAACTTAGCCTCACACCTACTTCGTGTATACAGTAGGTAAACTCTACTAAGAAATCGCTCTATATATTTGTTTCTCTAGCACAAAGAGTGTTGTAATTTTACTTTTTAGTTTCAGTCTTATAATAGAATATTTTTAAAAAAATGCTCAAAGTGCAACCAATCATAGATTATTATTTTGTAATCTTAGTTTGTTCGGACCTCGCTTGTGGAAATACACCGACTATGTTGTTGTTATTGTTGTAATCTTAGCTTGTCCAGACCTCACTTGTGGAAATAAACCGAGTATGCTTTTGTTATTGTTGTAATCTTAGTTTGTCTACAGTAAGGTAAAAGGGAAACGTTCTTTGGTTCCTCTAAATTAAGCTACTGGCTACTGCTCCTAAAGATGTAACCTCTACTTTAGTGAGGATTTCCTACTTCAGAATTTGGGGAATTGTTTTCTTTCCCTCCATAGCTCTAAGCCTCTTAACTTAAAAGAAACCATGAAAAGAAATTACATGATCAGTGGCGGAACCAAGATTTTCAATGAGGAGGTTCAAAATTGCACACAAGAACTAGCTGAAAGGGTTCCACATCTGCTACTTACATAAAAAATAATTTTAACCATATATAAATAGTGTAATTTTTCACCGAAGGCTAAGTATATGCTAGCTCTGCCCCTGCGATCAAGTCATTTAAAAGGTAATTGTAAATAAGTGATAACTAATCTTGAACAAATGCCAAATAGCATGCTATAACAGGTTATACACTAATGCAAGATAATTTGTTTTCCAAACAAACGACCCCTTATGGGGTTAGGGGGAAAAAGAGTAAAAGAAATATCCGACCTGCCGGATTCGAACCAGCGACCTAAGGATTTCAGCACACATACTACAGTCCTCCGCTCTACCAACTGAGCTAAGGTCGGATTTGAAATAAGCCTGCCTCCATTAGATTAACTCTTAATTATATTTGATTAACATTTTAATATAAAGCACTTTCTATCTACATTTTCACTTATTTTTTATTTACTTTCTAAAATTCCTATGTAATTTTATTTAATTATTAGGTAAATAATATAAATACGAACCTTTTGGAAGTAATTACACTCTTTCCCACTTTTTTAATTACTTTACTCTCTCTTACTATTAATATACATAACATAGCCGACATATACATAGCATTTTGTGTATATGTTGAAATTTTTGTAATATATTTAATGAGTTAAAATTTTTTGTAATATTGAAAACATAAGTTATGTATTTGTGTAATTTATAGAAATATTAAATATTAAAAAATCATTGTACTGGCACCCCAATACCCCCGCATCAAGTAAAACATCTTGCCTCATGTCTGCACCTTTAAGAATACTATTTCTAACTAATTTGTTTTGTTTTATAATTGAGCATGAAACAACTATTTTTGATCATGGTACCACTAATGTTTAATCCGCTTCAAATTGATGAATGATCTTTGCTACCTAATTGGAGGATAATATAGATTTCTATTCAGATTTCAGCGTCCAACGCTCTCTATTTTTTTTCTCTCTCACTCTTTTTATTGATAAAATCAAATGTCTTGCTTTTTTTTTTTCATCAAGTGTATAGTTTTATTTGCTTAAACAAAAGATATATAGACATCAATATTATGCCATTACTTTTTTTTAAATGCAAGGAATACGAAGATGAAACAGATTTTAATCATAAAAATGAAAGAAATTCTGATTTTTATTTTGTGCAATACTGATATTAGTCATAAAAGGAATATTAATTGGTTTGTTCTCTAGCAAACTGCCTTTTTTGTTAGAAAAAAAAATAAATCTCCAACAAGAATAATTGAATTCTATGAGTTCATTGTATCATATGAGATTCCATGTATGTATACATAGCACATTTGAGATCAAATCATATATAATGACCTGATCAAATTTGATCAACTCAAAATAATGTAGGATTAAGCCTTTGGAGGAAGAGAGGGATTGGTAGATTCCTCAATCCCTGTTTGGGACTCAGGATGTTCTTGTTTTGCTGAAGTTGCAGCAGTAAGTTCTTGCACATCACTTTTCGCAGAAGCTGCAGCAAGTTGTTGCACATCACCTTTAGCAGGAGCTGCAGCAAGTAATTGCACCTCACCTTTAGCAGAAGTTGCAGCATTTTCTTGGGCATGACCTCTTGCGAAAGTTCTTCTTTCTTCTTCAGCTAGTTTTTCCTTTGTCTTCTGTCCCACTTCCCCGGCAGCCTTAGTGACTCGACTTAAAGCACCTGCAGCCCAAGTAACCCCAGTCAAAGCATATCTGTTCTTCATGATAGCGGACCCAGCACTGCTAACGGTCTGCTCAGCAGCTGCAAAAGCAGATTTTGACTTTTCCGAGACCTGGAACTTCTGGTCCATTTCTTTCACTTTGTGGTTCACGATGGTTGCTCCCGTAGTGATTTTCTCACTGAGGCCATATTTTTGGTCTATAGATGCAACTGTGGCTGAAGTAGTGGATGTGATCTTGTGTTTCTCGTCTAATGCCTTGGCCTTGCCAACTGCGTCCTTGCCCAATATAAAGCCCTTTGCCAACATGCTGCTGACGACGTCCTCTGCCTTTTGAATAGCAGATTCAGCAGCGGGTGCATTGGTGCTTCCAGTTGGCTGCACATATAAATGGTACACCTTTTACGGACAATCATGTGATGAATGAAGCCGGAAAACCTGCTTAAAACATAAAGTTATACATACAGCTGGTGATACTGAAGCTGTAGGTGGGGGTTTGTACTCTGGTGCAAGGGCTATTGAGATGGACTGATCAACAATTGTAGCTCCCTAGAAAAATCAAATGAGCTTATGAATCGCAAAAGCGGAGCAGTAAAGGGGCACATTCAAACTTGGAAATAATGTATCCCTGTTAGCAGCACGTAAGCTAAGTGAACAACCAACAATACTTATGCTATAATGCACTCGCTTTCATCTGTATCTCTATTACAAAACTTCAACTGGATAGGAAATACAACAACAACATACCCAGTGTGTTCCCAGAACGTGACATAGAAAATTGTCAATAAAATGTTCATTACATAAGTATTCAAACTCCTTGATTGTGTGCTTCCTTTTCTCCAAACACAACTAGAAAACTGCTAACTTTCAAAAGACAGATTGACTTTTACCCTATGAACTTCCACCCTATGCTAAAATGCAGCATAGCCCCTTAACTTTTCAAACTGCAATTTCTCCTGAAGCTAGGTCGATCCATCTATTAAAGCCATCAAGCTGAAGTAAGAAGGCTACATGCAAGTAATATGGACCAAGGTTTTTAGGATTTCACAAGCTACTTTGCACTATTTTCTGGCAGCAATGGGACCGTATTTCTTGGGGATAAAGTGATGGGACTGAATCAACTGTAGTTTATATGGGACCTCTTTTGAACTTCTATTGCTTTTACAGAAAAGGAAAGGCCCAAACAACAACAACATACCTAGTGTAGTCCCACGAAGCAGAGTCCGGGGAGGGTAGAGCGTACACAGACCTTACCCTCAAAGGTAGAGAGGTTGTTTTGGATATACCCTCGGCTCAAGTGAATAAACCTAATTGCCAAAGAGATACCAACCAGAAGTGGTGTGTGAAGTATTTGTCCAAGTAAAGGATGGATTAAATCTTACAGCTCCTTCAGCTAATGGCCTCACAAGCTTACAAGTGGCAGTTTAACCAAGAGAAACAGTACAAACGTGCAGCAAATTGTCGCTACCTTCAACAGCAGTTCCTTTAATTTGATGTTCCTTAACATAAGCAGTATGCTTTTTATATTAACATAGAAAGTTTCGCAATCCCCAAAATCACAAAAAAATCTGAATTTATCTCAGATGAACAGATGAGGCAACAACCAAATAATACAAGGGAAAATTTGGGACAACCACAGAAGCACAACCTATGTGAGCTAACCTACTTAAGGCTACTCTCAGAGTTTTGCAGTAGGGACAATTCAATATTCACATTCTGTCTCACCCGACAAAACAATTTTCCACAACGAGGAAACAAAGTGACAATTCAGAAGGATGCAGAAAAAGGAATAGGCGTGCTAGCTCGTATCATTTTTGATAAGGGATGCTTGCTAAATTAACTGGCACAAAGGTCTTGTACCTTCTATTGAATTTGTGTGGTACACTCAAAGACACAAACATCATAAATTATACTACTACTAAAAGACATTTAATGCCTTCAAAAACAGCACTACATCAACAAAGATAACAGCTTTTTCATCATTAAACAAATCAGACTGGAAATTGCAGAAACTTATTAACTAGCATTAACAAAAAAGAATTACTGAATGCAAAGACCAACGAGAAGTTTACATACTGAAAGAAGAACTGCAGTTTCTGCACTCTGAGGATCTTTGAACGAGACATAAGCAACTTGCGATACCTCATTCTCACTGTAAAAGAAAATTAAAAAAAGAAACATGTAAGGAGAAACTATCAATCATTCTCAATAGGCACATCTGCCCTTGTTTATCCCCTTACTTTTCTAGATTAGCACTTCTGACCATATAAAGTTGTAAAGATACGGCATTGGGTCTAACTCAACCCCAAAAGGTAAAGTTGTAAAGATACGGCATTGGACTGAATCAACTGTAGTTTTTGAATCCACGCCTTAGCCAAGAAGACGATTATTCTATTTTCTTAACCTTTTTTTTTTATTTTCAACTGGAATTATTGTAATTGTGGTATATTACATCAGCACTAACTTATGATGGGGATTGCCCAAATCCATACACGCAAATTCACCTTTTGGAGTTGAGTTAGGCTCAAGTGTGATATCTTTACGAGAATTTTATCTAAAGATAATTAGTTAGATTCTAACCAGAGAAAAAAAAAAGAAGAGAAAAAAAACTAACCCTTTCATTTCTAAATATTCAATATCCCCGGAGAAGGAAAAGAAATCCTTGATATCTTGCTCTTTAGCACCCAAAGAAACATTGCTCACTTGCACTGTTTTAACCTATCATAATAATAAAACAACAAAAGTTCTAATTAATTCTTCCACCCCTATAAATTTATTTTGTCCCTGCTTGGGGTAGGAGAATCTTGCACATTCTAAATAACCAGAATTTTATCACCTATCATCTATGGATATATTGCCATAAGATTGATTAAAAGTTGAACCAAAAAAGAATGTTAGCAAAATTATTTGTCATTTGTTTATGTTTTTTTTTGAGATATATATACAAATGAAATCGAATCTCATAGAAAAAATAATTCACAAATGGAAAACAAATAAGCTAATTTGCATTTGCATTTGCAGCAATCTGCTGCTAATAACGTGTGATGTTTTGTGCATGCATGGCGCTGCCTGCATTTATAACAATAAAAAGAAGATACTAAAAGAAAAAAGTAAAAGCTATTAACTAACCGACATTGATCGATATAAAGAGAGCAGATCAATCTGAGAAGAATTTGGAGGTTATGAGAAAAAAAGCAAAACAAATTTAATTTGGAGGAAGAATCGAAGACCCAAAATGTGTAAAAGTTTAATGAATAGTATTATGGTCTACGGAGGAGATATAAATATAACGTCTTATACGCGAAAGTTGGCAAATGGACATACTATTTACCTTTCCCAGGTGTTTCGAATTACGCCACACGAAAGTTTTAGGCACCAATTCTCAATTTGTTATTACTAATTAAATAATAAAAATACCACAAAATTAGATGTTGAGAAAGAATATTGAGGGAGAGTTATAAGTTGATTTAATTTTCTATTCAATTAAGAAAAAAAAAAGTTATGTTCTGCTCCCTTCGTCTATTTTTACTTGTTCATTTTTTTTATTTTGAATGTTCAATAAATAATTTACTATTTTTCTATTTATTTTACTCTTAACATTAAATACGATTCATTATTTAATATATTTCTCAAAACATTAAATTTATTACTCTCTCCATTTATAAAAGAATGATTTAATTTCCTTTTTAGTCCGTTTAAAAAGGAATGATTTTTTTCCTTTTTTAACAATACTTTAGTTTCAACTTTTCACATGGTATGTTTTGGACCACAAGATTAATGGGCATTTTGGTATATTTGACACAACTTTAATTTAAGGCCACAAGATACAAAAGTTTTTTTTATATTCTTAAACTTTGTGTCAAGTCAAAGTCGATCATTCTTTTTGAAACGAAGGGAGTATATTCAAATGATAATATGGTAAAAATTACCCCTATCATCTACGTTTTTTCACTCCTTGTGTCAATAGAAAAATGGATAAGTAAAGATGGACGAAAAGAGGTTGCTTATAACGGAGTGTTTAAACTGATTCAATAAATGCAAAACATGTGTGTTTAGCATATACATTTATTATTTAATCTAGTTAAATAATACTCCTTTAGTTTTTAACTAGTGAATTTGACCGCAATTCGTGCAATTATTTTATAAAATACAATAAATAAATTTATAATTTAATTTCAATATATTCTCTTATCATTTTAGTCGTTTAGCCTATATAGAAAATTTTGTTCGGCAATAATCACCGGCATATATTTATTTTAGAGCCTCAAACTATTTAAAACTATGTAATAATAATGACTTGAATTTTACAAATGTATTATTTGATTACTGTAGACATCTAAAATCTAAAATTTGTGGACTCTTCAATAAATTGAAGAATTCAAATTCTGTTAGAGTTCTAGAAGGCTACTTTACCCTAAATCTCGCCTATTTAAAGGGTAACATGTTTCCTGAAACAGACATCTTGAATATCCCATAAGCTGATGGGTATTCATAAAAAGATTGGAATCTCCAATATCACACAAAATCATGGATATTCATAAAAAGATCATCCTATGTTCGAGAATAAGCTACTAACGGTCCTCGAATTACGGAGAAAAATTCGAAAAAATCAAGAAAGAAGAATCAAGGGAGGAACAGATTTGTAACCACAATCGTTTATCAATAAAAAAAAATTGTTTCTTCATATTTTTGTTTGTGGTTAAAATTTATTTTACATGAATTTAAATTATGTTGCAAACAATTACGATCATGAATAAGGTACAAAAAATCAAAAAATAAATAATAAATCTACTTCAAATAAGAAAAAAAGAGAGTGGACGTGTTTGTTTGTCTTTTTCCATAAAGTTTACAACCAAATTGATTCATCCAAATTGAATCCTACAAAAAAAAAAAAAATCATCTTTTTCTTTTCTTCCCTTCTAAATAACACTTTACTCAAGTTTATATTATTGAAACAAAAACTTAAAAGTCAAGAAAGAAAGAAATGTAAAAAAAAAAAAAAAATAGAATAAGAGAAGTCGAAGACAAAACTTTTTTGTATTTGACGTTCTAGACTTAGGTTTAAAGAAATTAATAAAATCAAATGACAAAAATAAAATTATTTAACATCAATTTCTTCTCACATGAAATTAAATTTTTAAACCTAAACCTTCTTTTTTCGATAGAAAGAAAGATAATTTGTAGACAATATACAATATTTTAATCAATCAAAACATAATAAGAGAATTAACGATGTATTTATTATCATTTTTTAATACAAAACTTGCAGCAACACGCATCAATCAACCTGTAAAAACACAGAATCAAAATCAATGAGATAAAAGGAGAGCGAAAGCGTGATAAAAGGAGAGATCAGAATTAATATACTAAACACAATGGATATTCTTGTTTTGTATATAGAAGCCAGAAACAAAAAAAAAAAAACACTTCAAACACAATTTAATTAAAAAATGAATACTAAAAATTGACACTATAACTTTCATCATTTCAAAGCTGCAAAAATAAATTAGTTAATATCTTGATTAAAAAAATGTAATCCAAAGAGATTAAACGTAACTTTATAGATGAATAGTTGAATAATTAATTCGCGATTATAATCATAATTCAATAATCATAATGGATAAATATTGATTAACCTTAATTAAGGTTAATAAAAGAGGCTCTTTTTAATATACAAAACGGACAACAATCATGAAGAGGGATATCAATTAATATACATTTGCGATTAAAGAAATATTTCATTGAAATTTTGAAATGTAAATTAAAAAAAAGGATAATTGAAATTTTTGGTCAACTTCTTAGTTTTTCAGTTCTATACAATAAATTAGGAGAAGGAATTAATAAAATTCTACAATGTTTAAATTTACATTTCAAATTCCTTTCCTTTTCTATGTTTTATTACATCATTTATTTTTAAGTTTTTTCCCTTTTTTTTTTTCCTTTTTGTTATATTTCTTTTCCTTTTTTATTTCTTTCTGTTAATTCAATCTTTATTATCCTTAATCATTATGCAATAATTTGGCACTTAGGGTGTGTTTGGTATGATGGAAATATTTTTCTGAAAAATAAGTTGGTTTTCTACTTATTTTCTCATGTTTGGTTGGTGAGTGAAAAATATTTTCCGAAAAATATTTTATGGTGTTTGGTTGGTGAGTAGAGACTATATTTTAGAAAAATATTTTCTAGTGTTTGATTGGTGAGTGAAAAAATATTTTTTTAGAAAATACTATTAACTGTTAACTAGTATATCAGTGCCTCTATCAACTCAACAATTTGTAAGAATTAATTTAAGCATAATAAATAATATCAATATCGAATACTAAAATATTACAATCACTAAATTTAAGCAACTATTAATTAGCAAATATAGGAGACACTTTTTAATATTTTGTCTAGACAATCTCAAGAGACTACAATCAATAGAAATATAACGAAATGACAAGCTTATTCAACCTCGTGAAATAAGTTACATCGATGACAAAATGAAATATGCAATTATCAAAAGTAACATAGGTAAGTCTTCCTCTACGCATATGAAATAACAATACATTCAACGAACATTGGAAATGAGAAAAATTCGGGCTTCACTATTTTTTATTTCAAGCAGTGAAAAATTGAAGTAAAGAGCAGTGAAAAATATTTTCAAGTAATGTAAATTTTGAGAAATATGAATTTTTTGAGTCATTTGAATATGAGTGTTGTTGGGGTGGGGAAGAAGGGTGGGGGTAGGGTCATAAGTCACATTTGTCATTTTCTGAAAAATGACTTTCCTTGGCCCATGAGGGAAGTCATTTTCCCTCAAATTGAGAAAAATGAGTTGTTGTGGAAAATGTTTTCCAAACATTTTATTGCAACCAAACAAGGGAAAATAGGAAAATATTTTTCAGAAAACATTTTCCATCATACCAAACACACCCTTATTCTTCCCTATTAATTGCAGTTACTATACTAAAATATTTTTTCTATTTTGAATATTTTTAAATTCTTTTGTTTATTTGCCTTGATAAACATTTCAATATTTCTACACATATTCTATATAAATCAAAGGATAAAAGAAAAGAACTAAAATTTCATTCCATACAATCTTCAATTTTACATAGAGTTCAATTTAACGAAGATTTTAAGGGCTTTACCTCTTCGACTCTATATTTTTTAAAGAAAAATTAGATTTATTTTTTATTTTGTTAAATTTTTCAATAGTTTTATTCACAGAGAAGAATCAATCCACAGGTACTATTCTTATTTCTTATTTTCATGGTTTAAAGATTTGTATGTTTGAATTATTTTATCTTATTTAATTTTATACACTATAAAAATTATTTAGAAAGAGATACATCTGGAAAAAAAATTATATTATTGAATGATACTGAATTCAAATATATAAAAAAGATAAATCAAAATTTTGATGAAAATTGCACACTTACTTTTCAAAATATGTAGGGGAACCTTTATGCAAAAATATATTACATTAATCCTCATAATCATCTTTCTTTTGATTTCTCAAACCTGCAATACTAGGAAGAAAAAAGAGTATTAAATTATTATAATATTATATTGATGTCAAAAAAAAAATTCTCAATGACATATGTAATCCTATCATCATATTTTATACCTTTTTTCAATTGATTTGTTGTTACAAGTTTTTATTGTCTTTTCCTATTCCCACAATAAAATTTTTATTTATGTTCATCTTATAATTATCCTTTTTAATGGCATAATAATGATCAACATTAATAAATATATTAAAATAATTTAAATTTTCTATTATAATAAAATAAATTTAAATGAATGAAAAAAGCAAAAAAAAGGAGAAAAAAGAAAAATGAGAATAGAGGTGTAATACCCCGAGAACTCTAACCAATAGTACCACCATGACTCAAGCTCATGAGAAATAAATTATAGTGATTTGGTTGTTTTCTGATCAAGGGTGATGTGTATTAAGGCCTCAAAGATGTCCTAGCGATTAGGTGAATCAAAACATCCTTTACCGATTGAATTCTTGAGAAGGATTTTGGCATGGTCAACTTCAAACGAGCATATCTCTTGTTACACTAAGAAATTTTGAGCTCGTGACCACCAACAGATAGATAATTGAATTAGCTTTCCAACGGTACCAATTTCACCTAAATCCGGTATCGGAGCAAAAAGTTATGCCTATTTTACTCCAACAGAATTAGCCTGGAAACTGTGTGACGGCTTGTCACAAAATGTCATCACCTTAAAAGAAATTCACAAATTCCAACATTTTGTGACGACTTGTCACAAGTCTGACGACTTGTCACAAAATGTCGTCAACCTTAAGCAGAAAGTCACCCTTTTGTGACGATATTTCGTGACGATATTTCATGACGACTTGTCACAAATGTCGTCAGCTATTTTTTTTCAGCAATTAAAGGGCATTTTTGCAAGGGTATTTTGATCTTTTCCCATCTTTTGGAGGCCCCTATGTATATGAGAATCCCCATCCAAACCCTAATTTCTCCATATTCTCTTCCAATTCTCTTAAAAAAATATATCTAGGGTTTCATTCAAGAACATTAATCTTCCAAAAATCATCCATAAATCTTTAAGATTTCTTCAAGAACCAAGTTCCTCATAGTGTGGACTTTGAGAATCATTTATTACAAGTACGGATAAAGTCTCAAGCACTAGAATTTATCCAATTTCAAAGATTAAGGTATGTGGGATTTTGAACAAGAGCAATCCTTTCGTTCTTGTGCCCAAAGCTTTGATTTCTATTATGGATTTATATGATTTTGCAAATGGGTTTATACCCAAATTACTTCATCATGAGACTATGAGAATATCAATTGTTCAAGCTTTGTTATACATGATTATTTTACTATTCCCAAGTTATGACTTGATATTTCAAGTGCTTTCAAGATATGTGTCAACCTTTAAGCTTTCTTATGACAAATTGGATTATTGAGTATATTGATTCATGAGATTGAGTTGTTATAATGAGTCTTGATATTTTCTCAAAGTTATTGATGTTGCCATGATTTAATGAATTGATACATTTTGATATTGAGAAAGATTTATTTGATTTGAGTCGAGTTAGGAATCCACAAATTGATTATGATTTGATAAATGAGAAAGAGATTTAATTTGGTCTTCATGATAGACCCTTGTGATGTTTGTGGTGGATTTCCTAACGCGTTCTGAGCTTGTGTCTGGGAGTAGTATTTAGCACCGAACAGAAAATATGGTATTTCCCCCGAAACTACGTGGCACCGTAGGATTGGTATTGATATTTGTGGGCCAGACACCGAGTATGAGATTGTGATCACTAAATTGAGGTTGTACTCCCTAGCAAGAGTACGACGCTCCCGCCAATGTAGGGTTCTCTCCTTAAGAGGGCAAAACATTGGACTCTATGTAGCTCACATGGTTTATGTCGGTTATAAAAATATCCCATGTCCATAAGAGTTGAGTTTCTTGAATTACCGAGTCACTCCGAGTCTTGAGTTGAAGAGTTGAGTTGTTTATGATGATTTATGAGGTTTTTATCATATGATTTATTTACTATGAGATGATGAAAAGTATGTTTCAATCTAACTCAAAACAAATGGGCCATCATTGTACATATGCATATTTTTATGAAATTGACAATGATATTTACATTGTTACATGCACCCCCACATACTCAGTACATTCAAAGTGTAGACCCACATATTTTCCTATGGGCTACATTTTCTTGTAATGTAGTTTTAGGTACTCAGCCGCAGCCGCGTTAGCGATATTCGGGTGCCTCACTATGTTTTCTCAGTGGTGAGTCCTCATGGTTCGAGGACCGTGTCTATATTTTTGTGATATCGTTCTGTTGTTAGGGCTTTCAGTACTGTTGAGTCAGTTGGGGGTTTGTCCCAAAGGCTCCTTGATTTTGATGTATAGAGGCTTTGTCAGACTAAAGGGATGGTATGTACAAACATTCAATATATCTCTCTTAAACCCGATGTGATATATCTCTTTATTATGCATGACTATTGTTGAATTGAGTTCCTTGAGGTAGTGACTGGCTCCGAGGGTTAGCTTGGGGCTACGTATAGCCCTAAGCACCGTGTGACATCTCGGAATGGAAAATTTAGGACATTACAAAGCTTGGTATCAGAGCCTAAGGTTTAAGGAGTCCTAGGTCCTAAGGAGTCTGACAAGCCGCGTTACGTAGAGTCTTGATCATCGATGTGTAGCGCGCCACATCTATGAGCAAGAGGATACGGGACGTTTTAGGAAAAGTCGTTTCTTTCTTTCTAAAGTTTATCGTGCCTACAACTGTCTCTTTATCTGCGATTAACTCATGCTCTCTTATAACAGAAAATGACTCCTCGTCGAGCTCGTAGAAACAATGAGCAACCCCAACCTGTTGATCCCTTGAACGAGCATGTGTCTCATGCTGAATTCTGGGCAACTTTTCAGGCGCTCGCGCAGGCAATTACCACCAATGCTCAAACTAACGCCCAGGCTACTGTTCTGCCTCTGTAAGAGAATAATTCTGTTGCAGCTCGAGTTCATGACTTTATACGGATGAATCCTCCTGAGTTCTTTGGGTTGAAGGTAGGTGAAGACCCACAGATGTACTTGGATGAAGTGGGAAAGAGCACCCAGATTATGCACGTGACTGAGGAGGAGAGTGTTGAATTGGCTGCCTATCGAATGAAAGATGTTCCATATGATTGGGTTGAGATGTGAAGGAAGAGTAGAGGGGAGAATATCGCTCCCATGACTTGGCAGTTATTCCAGGATGCGTTCTTGGACAGATTCTTTCCTCTTGAGATGAGGGAAGCAAAGATAAAGGAATTCATGAATTTGAGATAAGGCTCCATGATTGTTAAGGAGTATTGTCTTAGATTCAATCAGTTATCCAAATATGCTCCTAGTATGATAGCTGACCCCAGGACCATCATGAGCAAGTTTGTGACCGGCGTGTCGAGTTACGTTGTGAAAAAGTGTAGATCTGCTATGCTTAATAGGGAGATGGACCTTTCTCGATTGATGATACATGCCCAACAGATTGAAGCTGATAAGGTAAAAGAGAGGGAGAGAGTAAGAGGGAATAAAAGAGCTAGATCAGAGCAGCAGGGATTCGGTCAGTCTAGATTCCATGAAGGGAACCACCCTCAATTCCAGAGACGTCCGTTTATGCCCGTGCCTTCCACAGTTAGTTCTCCTGCACCTAGAAGCAGGCAGGAGCAGGGGAACAAGCCTATCCCGTCCAGGTCTCAGGAAAGTGTAAGTAACAAACCTCGTCCTCTTTTATGTGCCAAGTGTGGTAGAGATTATTTTGGCGAGTGTTTTGTTGATCAGAGGGGTTGCTTTGGTGTGGAAAGTTGGGCCACCGACTTAGAGATTGTCCGTAATCTAGATAGGGGAGTCAAGATGCTCATACCCAAAGGCAGGCTGCCAGTGCCCCCGCTCCATATTCCGCCCAGTTCCTCCTCAAGGCGCCTCTTCTAGTACTGTTGGCGGTTCGCACCAGAATCGCTTCTATGCTATACCACCTCGCCAAGAGCAGGGGGACTCTCCAGATGTTGTCACTGGTATGCTCCGTGTCTTTTATTTTGATATGTATGTATTGATAGACCCCGGTTCGAGTTTCTCTTATGTGACTCCTCTGGTTGCTGTAAATTTTGAGATGGACCCTGAACGGATTCCTGAGCCTATTCTGGTTTCTACCCCGGTAAGAGAATCTGTTATTGCTAAGCGAGTGTATAAAAAGTGTCTTGTCACTGTCCTTCATCGGGACATATATGTTGATTTGATTGATCTAGATATGGTTGATTTTGGCGTCATTCTGGGTATAGATTGGCTTCACTCGTGTTATGCGTCTATAGATTGTCGTACCCGAGTGGTCAAGTTTCAGTTTCCTGAAAAGCCCATTTTTAAGTGGTCCGGGAGTTTTGTAACTCCGAAGAGCCATTTCATATCCTACCTCAAAGCTAGGAAGTTGATTTCCAAGGGTTGCATCTATCACCTACTTCGAGTTAAAGACCTCAAGTCCGAGACTCTGACTATTCAGTTAGTTTGCATTGTTAATGAGTTTCTCGATGTTTTCTCAAAAGATCTCCCAGGGGTCCCACCTAATAGAGAAATAGAATTCGGGATTGATCTTCTTCCCGGCACTCAGCCTATTTCCATTCCTCCGTACCGTACGGCTCCCACAGAACTTAAAGAGTTGAAAGAGCAACTCAAAGATCTCTTAGACAAAGGTTTTATCAGACCCAGTGTTTCCCCGTAGGGTGCACCTATTCTATTCATGCGTAAGAAAGATGGTACATTGCATATGTGCATTGACTACCGTCAACTCAACAAGGTAACTATCAAGAATAAGTACCCTATTCCTAGAATCGATGATTTATTTGACCAACTACTGGGTGCAAGTCATTTCTCAAAGATAAACCTTAGATCCGGCTATCATCAGCTTAAAGTGAGAGAGTGTGATATTCCAAAGACAACTTTCTGAACCCATTATGGTCACTTTGAGTTTGTTGTCATGTCCTTTGGGTTAACCAATGCTCCAGCAGCCTTCATGGACCTCATGAATTGAGTGTTCAAGCAATATCTTGATATGTTTGTCATTGTATTCATAGACGATATTCTTGTGTATTCCCAAAGAGAGGATGATCATGCCGACCATCTTAGAATTGTCTTGCAAACTCTTAGAGATCATCAATTAGTCGCTAAATTTAGCAAGTGTGAATTTTGGATAAGGTCAGTTACTTTTTTGGGTCACATTGTTTCCGTCAAAGGCATTAGAGTCGATCCCCAAAAGACAAAAGTTGTAAAGAATTAGCCTAGACCTACCTCCCCATCTGACATTAGGAGTTTCTTGGGTCTAGCTGATTACTACCGTCGTTTTATTGAGGGATTCTCTTCCATTGCGTCTCGTGACCCGGTTAACCCAAAATAAAGTTAAGTTTCAGTGGACAGATGCCTGGGAGAAGAGTTTTCAGGAGTTGAAGACTCGACTCACTTCAGCCCCAGTATTAGCTTTACCCGATGGTACTGATGGTTTTGTGGTGTATTGTGACGCTTCTAGAGTTGGTTTGGGTTGTGTGTTGATGCAGAGGGGAAAATTTATAGCTTATGCCTCTAGACGTTTGAAACCTCATGAGAAGAATTACCCAACCCATGATCTTGAATTAGTAGCTGTAGTTTTTGCTTTGAAAATCTGGAGACATTATTTGTATGGTGTTCATGCTGATGTGTTTACTGATCACAAAATCCTGCAGTAAGTGTTTACTCAGAGGGAGTTGAATCTTAGGCAAAGAAGATGGTTAGAGTTGCTAAAAGACTACGATATGAGTGTGTTGTATCACCCGGGCAAGTCCAATATTGTGGCAGATGCTCTTAGCAGGTTGTCTATGGGTAGTGTAGCTCATGTAGAGAATGATAAGAAAGAATTAGCTCATGATGTGCATCGTTTGGCTAGGTTGGGTGTTAGATTGCTTGATTCTGCTAAAGAGAGTATGTTAGTTCAGAGTAGTTTCGAGTCCTCTTTGGTCTTGGAGGTAAAGGAAAAGCAAGACAGGGATCCTAGTTTGGACAGACTGAAGGAGTCAGTTAAGGATCAAAAAGTAGAGGTTTTCTCCTGATACATGACTAAGTGTGTATCAAGAGATTTTAGCCAACACAAGAGCAACAAGCTGAACAACAAGGTGCTAGTGAATCGAAATATGCCACTCGCGGCTTTACTAGACTTTAGATTTAGTTTTGAGCAAGAAAAAAGATGAACACAAGAACAACAATGCTAGTAAATCGAAAGAGCCCCACACGGCTTTACTAGACTTCAAAGACCAACAACAATACAATGTTAACAAAAGAGATGGATAGATAGTTTGACATACAATAATCAAGAATCAAAGAACCCTAACCACATGTAAGGACCCTAAGATTAATGATTGTTAACACTAAACTCTTACGTTGACAAAAAAGGGACTTTACCTCCCTAATCACCAACATATCAAGCCAACGATGCAACACAAGTGATATCCACACTTGGGCAGCCCTAGTTACAGGTTGGTGACTTTTCCAAGCCCTACAAATAAGGGGTGTTACACTCCTCACACTAGAGAGAGAGTTTTTCTTCCATCAACAAATAACTAAATGAGAAAAAAGACCAAAAATGTTCTATTTATATTCTATTACAAGACAAGGCAAAATGACAACAATGCCCTTAAAGGGTGGGGTGCCATGGAGTGCATTTGGACCCAATGAAGTGACCAAAATACCCTTAATGAAGATGACAAAATCATGACCCATTAAGTGTTGTCCAAAATCGTGATTCCTCAAGTCTTCGATGCTCCAAGCAATCTTCCACACACAGCCTTGCTTGTGCTCAAAACGGGTCTTCCTTGCATATTCTTGTGCCCTCGGGGTGACCAAGTCTTGACCCTTTAAATGATGACCTCCAATCATGTCTTCAAAAATTAAGGTGGCCATTTGACTTGTATCATCCTCCCCTTCTTGAAAAGTATTCGACCTCGAATCCAAACCTTGCAAGAACAAAGAGAAAATAAAAAAGCACCACATCCTCATGACATGAGGGTTAGAGTTAGTACAATAAACAATATCAACATGCCAAGGAGGTAAACACTTGAGATATAACCACACGTCCTTTGTTATAATCACGAGGGACTTAGAAAAAAAATTACAAAGGAGTTGGCAAAAGGACCATCAAGGGGTGGTGTCCTGATTAAAATTAAATTCCACCTAACACATATAACAATATCACTCAAACAAGTGGACCGACCAACAACTATCCATCCTTCACAATGTAAGAAGTTACCGGGATCGAATGGGAGACGTAACCAAGGGCTTAGGTCTCGGCCACTCTCACTTTCCCCTAGGGTGTCATCCTCGAAATTAAGCAATCCCTCTTTATCACTATTGAAAATATCATGAAATAAAAGAGGGTTGAGAAAGGTGTTCCATAAGTCAACTTCAAATAAAGGGTTCCCATGCATGCACTTACTACTAGTTTCAAAATTTCCACTAGGAATATGCCCAACATAAGAAACACATAAAGACGAAGTAGATGGCATTTCTAAGCACATATCACCTTCTCTTTCACAAGAGTTGTCCTCACATATGTACAAACCATAACGGGAAGCCAAAGGACCACAATCAAAATCATCTTCACAAAGACAATCACAACTCAGGTTTTCTAAATATTCAAGCAAATCAAGATCATCTACGCCCGGTTGATCATTTTTCTCACCCTCACTAGTTGTTGGCAATTCACATACCAACATAGACTCACCTTGTTTTTCACAAGGGTCAACTAGTGTGTGAATACTCTCGTCACTTGGTAATGGAACCTTAGTCAAGTTGTAAGTGCTAGCACCAGATGGACACAAATTATTCTTACGAGGAGAATCAATTTCGTCATCTAAAGGATCAACTAGTGTTTATGTATCTACAATAAGAGTTTGGTCCTCATGTGACCTAACAATATCAAGAGTATGACAAAATGAAGACTCATGCACTCTTACATTAGGTAAAACTGCAACTACGTTCATATGAGTGTAGAGAATAATATTTTTACCTCGTAGCTCACATGAGCTACGGTCTTCATCTTGACGTGTGCCCGGGTATCCCATTTGCTCCCTTGGAACTCCCATATGATCCAACCTTTTATTTATCACTTCCATTGATGGGTAATGGCTTCAAGTTTAGCCAAAATAGCACTTGCAGCCATGGGTTCCATCGTAATTGCACCTAAAAAAAAGAACAAGTCTACAAAATAAAACACAAGTTAGTTCGAAGCAACCTCACCAAACTCTCACACACTTGATCGTTTCACACTTGGATTCACAAGTGTTGCAAGTCGTCTTGTAGTTCATGATGAGTTGAGAGGTGAGTCTACTCCTTGGTCGGAATGGATTCTTTGTTTGAAGACTCAAGGAAATAATGTCCGAACTTGAACTAAGAAATTCTACGATTCAAAAACAAGAAAAGCACAAAATAATGCTAACACGAACAAATGAACACAAAAACTAACTAACAAGCTAGTAGGAGATTACTAGGTCGTCAATTAGTGTTCAAACCAACAAACGAAACTAAGAAAAATTAAAATGAAACTAAGAAATCTAAAAGTTGAACTCAAAATGTTGCGTGAACGGAAATTTCGTGATGTGGAAGTCCACTATTGGCCTCGGTTTTGTCAAAAGTTTACTCTCCAATTTCATGTCTTGACCAATCTACAATTTGAAAATGGTGGATTTGGTTAAGGGAGGGAAATTTGGTCTCGGAGCTTCATTTTCAAGTTCAAAACAAGACTTGACCTTCTTGGTACTTTCTCCTTGAAAGAAGGTCCTTAAATCAAGGAAAGTAAGTGAAAAGTGGTTGTCAAGTCTTTTGAGTGATGTGATCAAGTCTTTCACCAACAAGTACTACAACTTGGTCTTTCACCTTTTGTGGATCTAATGTTCACTTTTTGTTTTAACAAAAGATGAAAAGGGTGAAGAACAACAAGAACACAATAACAACACCAAGAACAACAACAAATTCCAACACCCAACTCCACAACAACAAGGACTTCAACACGGTCAAGGATTAGAATGACAACAACATCAAATCAGCCATACTTTGTTCACATTAACAACATCAACAAGTCTAAGTTCAAGCTTAGATTTGGACACTTTTTAGTGTTGGTGAGAAAGAAACCAACACTAGAAACACTCTAAACAACAAAATACTACAAGATCTAGTTACAAAGAAACATGTATCGTCCAAGACAACAACAAGAACAACAACTTTCTCGGCCAAGAACAACAAGAACGGGCAGATTACTCTTTTTCTGGAATTTTTTTTCCAGTTTTTCAACTCTTTGTTATATATATATATATATATATATATATATATATATTAACTCTCAAGCCCAAGATTGATCTTGTTAGAACAAAATCAAAGATGTCTTTGATACCAAATGATACATGACTAAGTGTGTATCAAGAGATTTAAGCCAACACAAGAGCAACAAGCTGAACAACAAGGTGCTAGTGAATCGAAATAGGCCACTCGCAGCTTCACTAGACTTTAGATTTAGTTTTGAGCAAGACAAGAGATGAACACAAGAACAACAATGCTAGTGAATCGAAATAACCCCACACGGCTTCACTAGACTTCAAAGACCAACAACAATACAATGTTAACAAAAGAGATGGATAGATAGTTTGACATACAATAATCAAGAATCTAAGAACCCTAACCACATATAAGGACCCTAAGATTAATGAATGTTAACACCAAACTCTTATGTTGACAAAAGAGGGACTTTACCTCCCTAATCACCAACATATCAAGCCAACGATGCAACACAAGTGATATCCACACTTGGGCAGCCCTAGTTACGGATTGGTGGCTTTGCCAAGCCCTATAAATAAGGGGTGTTACACTCCTCACACTAGAGAGAGAGTTTGTCTTCCATCAATAAATAACTAAATAAGAAAAAAGACCTAACATGTTCTATTTATATTCTATTACAAGACAAGGCAAAATAACAACAATGCCCTTAAAGGGTGTGGTGGCCATGGAGTGCATTTGGACCCAATGAAGTGACCAAAATACCCTTAATGAAGATGACCAAATCATGTCCCATTAAGTGTTTTCCAAAACCGTGAGTCCTCAAGTCTTCGATGCTCCAAGCAATCTTCTATACACGGCCTTTCTTATGCTCAAAACGGGTCTTTCTTGCATATTCTTGTGCCCTCGGGGTGACCAAGTCTTAGCCTTTAAATGATAACCTCCAATCATGTCTTCAAAATTAAGGTGGTCATTTGACTTGTATCATCTCCCAAGGGAGAGATGGTGTGTTGAGATTGCAGGGTAGATTGTGTGTTCCCGATGTTGATGATCTAAGGCAAAGAGTTATGGCTGAAGTGCATGGCACACGATATTATATTCATCCCGGTGCTACCAAGATGTACCGCGATTTGCGGGAAATCTATTGGTGGAATGGTATGAAGAAAGACATAGCAGGATTTGTGGCAAAGTATTCTACTTGTCAACAGGTTAAGGTAGAGCACCAAAGGCCCGGTGGTGTAATGCAAGAATTTAGAATTCCTACTTGGAAGTGGGAAGAAGTGAATATGGATTTCGTAATTGGTTTTCCTCCTTCTCGTTGTCATCATGATTTGATTTGGGTTGTTGAAGATCGTTTGACTAAATCAGCTCATTTCTTGCCAGTGTATTCGTCTTATACAGCTGAGGATTATGCTAGATTGTATATCTTTGAGTTAGTCAGATTGCATGGAGTTTCTTTGTCTATCATCTCAGATAGGGGCACTCAGTTTATTTCACAGTTTTGGAGAGCCTTTCAGAAGGGTCTTGGTACCCAAGTTCATTTGAGTTTCGCTTTTCATCCGCAGAATGATGGTCGGCTGAGAGGACTATTCAGACTTTGGAGGACATGTTGAGGGCATGTGAGCTTGATTTCAAAGGTAGTTGGGATGAGCACTTGTCATTGATCGAATTTGCGTATAATAATAGTTTCCATGCTAGTATTCAGATGGCCCCATTCGAAGCTTTGTATGGGTGAAGATGTAGATCTCCTATAGGTTGGTTTGAATTAGGATAAGCAGCTGTGATTGGGCCTGATGCTGTGTTTGAGGCTATGAAAAAAGTTAAGTTGATTCGAGAAAGATTGAAGACCACTCAAAGTCGTCAGAATTCGTATGTGAATGTGAGAATAAAAGGTCTTGAGTTTAATGTTAATGATTTGGTGTACCTAAAGGTTTCACCCATGAAAGGGGTGAAGAGATTTGAGAGGAAGGAAAAGCTTAGTCCCCGTTATGTTGGTCCATACAGGATTCTAAGTCGTGTTTGAAAAGTAGTATATGAGGTGGAGTTACCCATGGAGTTGTTTAGAATTCATCCAGTATTCCATGTTTCTATGCTTAAGAAGTGTATTGGTGATTCTGTCGTGGTTGATTCTTCCAAAAGCTTAGATATTCAGGATAACCTTTTATTCGAGGAGATTCTGGTTTAGATTTTGGATTTTCAGATCCGTAGGCTAAGGAACAAAGAAGTTCTTTTGGTTAAAGTGCTTTGACAAAATCAATCGGTTGAGGGTGCTACTTGGGAATCCAAAGCTGATATGCGATCCAAGTACCCTCACCTCTTTTCTGTGAGTTCGTAGCAAGCAGAAGGTACCATTCTTTCTTAATTTCGCCCCCTTCTTATTAAAGATTCAGCTATTTGTCTACTTCCATCACGAATTCATGCATTTTGTATAGTATCCGAAGGTATAGAGTGAAGTAAGTCCTTTGAGTGAGTCGTTCCAGCTATACGTCCTTATTTTTTTTGTTGTTCTTGGCCTATCTGGCAACATTCGGGGACGAATGTTTCCAAAGGGGAGATATTGTAATACCCTGAGAACTCTAACCAATAGTGCCACCATGACCCAAGCTCATGAGAAATAAATTATAGTGCTTTGGTTGTTTTCTAATCAAGGGTGATGTGTATTAAGGCCTCAAAGATGTCCTAGCGATTAGGTGAATCAAAACATCCCTTATCGATTGAATTCTTGAGAAGGATTTTGGCATAGTCAACTTCAAAAGAGCATATCTCTTGTTACACCAAGAAATTTTGAGCTCATGACCCACCAACAGATAGATAATTGAATTAGCTTTCCAACGGTATCAATTTCACCCAAATCTGGTATTGGAGCGAAAAGTTATGCCTACTTTACTCCAGCATGTGCCTGAAAACTGTGTGACGACATTTTGTGACGACTTGTCACACCTGACGGCTTGTCACAAAATGTCGTCACCTTAAGCAGAAAGTCACAAATTCCAACATTTTGTGACGACATTTTGTGACGACTTGTCACAAGCCTGACGGCTTGTCACAAAATGTCGTCACCTTAAGCAGAAAGTCACAAATTCCAACGTTTTGTGACGACATTTTGTGACGACTTGTCACAAGTCTGACGGCTTGTAAGCAGAAAGTCATAAATTCCACCCTTTTGTGACAACATTTCATGAAGATATTTCGTGATGACATTTCGTGACGACTTGTCACAAATGTCGGCTTGTCACAAAATGTCGTCAACCTTAAGCAGAAAGTCATAAATTCCACCCTTTTGTGATGACATTTTGTGACGACATTTCGTGACGACTTGTCACAAATGTCGTCGGCTATTTTTTTCAGCAACTAAAGGGCGTTTTTGCAAGGGTATTTTGGTCTTTTCCCATCTTTTGGAGGCCCCTATATATATGAGAATCCCCATCCAAACCCTAATTTCTTCATATTCTCTTCCAATTCTCTTAAGAAAATATATCTAGGGTTTCATTCAAGAACATTAATCTTTCAAAAATCATCCATAAATCTTTAAGATTTCTTCAAGAACCAAGTTCCTCATAGTGTGGGCTTAGAGAATCATTTATTACAAGTGCGGATAGAGTCTCAAGCACTAGAATTCATCCAATTTCAAAGATTAAGGTATGTGGGATTTTGAAGAAGAGCAATCCTTTCGTTCTTGTGCCCAAAGCTTTGATTTCTATTATGGATTTATATGATTTTTCAAGTGGGTTTATACCCAAATTACTTCATCATGAGACTATGAGAATATCAATTGTTCAAGCTTTGTTATACATGATTATTTTACTATTCCCAAGTTATGACTTGATAGTTAATATTGTGAATTTCATATTTCTACCATGAGTTGATATTTCAAGTGCTTTCAAGATATGTGTTTAGCTTTAAGCTTCCTTATGACAAATTGGATTATTGAGTGTATTGATTCATGAGATTGAGTTGTTACAATGAGTCTTGATATTTCCTCAAAGTTATTGATGTTGCCATGATTTAATGAATTGATACATTTTGATATTGAGACAGATTGATTTGATTTGAGTCGAGTTAGGAATCCACAAATTGATTATGATTTGATAAATGAGAAAGAAATTTGATTTGGTCTTCATGATAGACCCTTGTGATATTTGTGGATTTCCTAACGCGTTATGAGCTTGTGTCTGGGAGTAGTATTTAGCACCGAACGGAAAATGTGGCATTTCTCCCGAAATTATGTGTCACCGTAGGATTGGTATTGATATTTGTAGGCCAGAGGACGAGTATGAGATTGTGATCACTAAATTGAGGTTGTACTCCTTGGCAAGTGTACGACGCTCCCGCCAATGCGAGGTTCTCTCCTTAGGAGGGCAAAACGTTGGACTCCATGTAGCTCACATGGTTTATGTCGGTTATAAGAACCTCCCATGTCCATAAGAGTTGAGTTTCTTGAATTACCGAGTCACTCCGATTCTTGAGTTGAAGAGTTGAGTTGTTTATGACGATTTATGAGGTTTTTATCATATGATTTATTTACTATGAGATCATGAAAAGTATGTTTCAATCTAACTCAAGCCAAGTGAGCCATCATTGTACATATGCATATTTTCATGAAATTGATGATGATATTTACATTGTTGCATGCACCCCCACATACACAGTACATTCCAAAGTGCAGATCCACATATTTTCCTATGGGCTACATTTTCTCGTAATGTAGGTTCAGGTACTCAGCCGCAGCCGCGTTAGCGATATTCGGGTGCCTCACTACGTTTCCTCAGTGGTGAGTCCTCATGGTTCGAGGACCGTGTCTATATTTTTGTGATATCGTTTTATTGTTAGGGCTTTCAGTACTGTTGAGTCTGTTGGGGGTTTGTCCCAAAGGCTCCTTGATTTTGATGTATAGAGGCTTTGTCAGACTAGAGGGATGGTATGTACAGACATTCAATATATATTTTGGTTGTACAGTTTAGTATTCTCCAGTATCTCTCTTGAACCCGATGTGATATATCTCTTTATTATGCATGACTATTGTTGAATTGAGTTCCCTGAGGTAGTGTCTGGCTCCGAGGGTTATCTTGGGGCTACGTGTAGCCCTAAGCACCGTGTGACATGAGGCGTTACAAGAGGTCATTGAGAGGTGCCACATCAGCAGCCTCCAATGTCTCCTTTATTATTATATATAGATTTACACTTCATACGTGTGCGCTTGACTATATTTTCCCAATCATGGAGCACTATTTCTTGTCTTGAAGAAAAATTAATTTTAATTATTGAAGTGTAATGGAAGAAAATATTTCGCCTTCATTTATTGGTATAACAAAAAAAACAATAATTCAGTGCATTAAAATTTCTGCTATACACAGGGGTCGAAGAAGAGCCCCATCACAAGAGTGTATTACTCGGTTTTCCCTTGCATCTCTGCAAGAGGCTGTTTCCAAAACAAATATGAGTCTAATAAAGTATTTTTTGCTTTCTTGGATGGTAGTTATATCAACAAAAGAAAACAGAACACACTCTAAATAAATCCATTCCAAGAGGAGGGCACTTGGAAGAGGTAGTAATAACTAGTAAATGATAAAACTAAAGACAAGAACTCTTTTAACTGCAAATAGAAACAGCAGAGGCGTTAGGGCACCTTCCTTCTTTCGTCGTTTTGTATTCTATAATAGTAGTGGTTATACTTGCACGGTACATCGCCTACTTTCCCTGCCCTATTCTTGCAAAAACTTCATTTAATTCAAAAGCAACCTCCCATATATCCAAATACATTGTTAATGTTGCTTCTCCATTTCCAAATACACCAACAAAATGAGTTTTGAAGATCTTGAATCAGGCAGGTCATTGTATATCCAAGGAGGAGACGGTTCATGGGGACGACAGACGAAACAAGCCATCACAAATCCATCTGATTCTGATAATCATCAGTCCATAGTAGCTGGTGTGTTTCAAATAAATACAGCGTTGACAAACTTTCAACGCCTAGTTAACACCCTTGGAACCCCCAAAGACACTCTTCAACTCCGCCAAAAGCTGTAAAGACTAGTACTATATGTTTCTTATTAGGGGCATTTCACAGTGGTGCATTGTTAACATGGCTGAACTAATTTCTTGTTTTTTCTCTGCAGCCATAGTACGAGGCAGCAAATTGGGGAATTGATAAAAGGAACTTCAGCTAAGCTTAAGCAAACCATTGAATCTAATCGACATTCTCAATTTAGTGTAAGTGGATGAAAAAAATTTGAACAAAGAAGCCAGGATAGAAGAATGTTTCTTTTGGGAAACTTGTGAGTAATGTTTCTTTTAACTTCAGGCCACCAAGAAGATTGCCGATGTTAAGCTAGCCAAGGATTTCCAATCTGTTCTTAAAAAGTTCCAAAAGGCTCAGCAACTTGAAGCACAGAGAGAAGCAGCTTACACTCCTTTCATCTCCCAGGAAATCATCTCATCCGGGTAATTAACCACTCCCAAATGCTTCGACATTGAAATTTAGAACCCTCTGTTCACATTTTAGAGACCTTTACATGTATATCTAAACTTCGTTTACAAAAATGCTGGTCTCATTTTGGAGCCATCATTTGTACGGTACATCCCGCCAAAGCTGCTACTCTATGTTTCAAGAAGCAGCTAAGTTGAATTTACACCTTCCCTGAGCCAGTGAGCCCTGCAGACTAGTTGCAGGAAGGGAAAAGGATCAACCATTGATGCTAGTAATTGTTTATTTCAGCTACACCACTATTCACCAATTTCTCAGTGCCAGCGGATGAACTTCGCTTAGAAACTGAATATATGATCTTATCTTCGTATCTTCATTTGTATTTTGCAGAAGCCCAGAGCTACCGATAAGTTCTTCTACCAGTCCTGACAGCGGTTCTATCTTTCTGGAATCCAAAAGGTTTGGAGATGTCTAAGTACACACTAGTTTTTGGGTTTTGTGGGTTGATAAAGTATGTTGAGAAACATATTTCAGCAACACAAGATGCTGTAATCTTATTTTCTTACTGTTTTCACGAATTCTTTATGGTACCACCAGTTCTGTTGCTCATAAGTGAACCCATGCTTTACTTCTATGGCAGACAGGACATCATACAATTGGAACATGAGATTGTTTTAAACGGAGCCATCATAGAAGAAAGAGAACAAGGGATAATAGAAATCCAGCAACAGATTGGTGAACTGAATGAGATGTTCAAGGATTTGGCTTTATTGGTCCATGAACAAGGAACTATGCTCGGTTAGCCAATTTCTCTATCCGATCCTTCACCTTAGTCTTTCTTCCTCCAAAATTTGCCAACTATAACTAATCTTATGAATGGATCTAACATCCTAAAACCCATTTGCCAGATGATATCAGTTCCAATATTGAGAGCTCGCATGATGCAACTGCACAAGCTGCTAAGCAACTTAACAAGGCATCAAAAATCCAACAATGTAATTCATCTATGGTAAGTGTCTATATTGCAGCTAGTCCTATGATAGCTGACGAATTAACGTTAGTTTGAGGCAAAAATTGACACTTCCAATTTTTCTTTGCAGAGCTGCTTATTGTTGGTGATATTTGGGGTCATCCTGCTAATAATTATTGTACTGGTGCTAGCATAAAGAATTTCTTCCAAGTTACTATGAGATATTGTTGCTTTTTCACTCAAGTGTATGGGTTCCGATTGTTCTACCTGCATCAGTCTGCTAATGTAGATAATTTGTATCTCAGTATGACATTCAAGGTACAGATGTACAGTAAAACAATCTACAGACATTGGGCTCATCTGTGTTCAGTGCGCTAAGCAAGCTCCCACATTGTGTCTGTTGACATGTTCTTACCTCGCATTGAGGCCCTTGACCTCTTAATCTTAAGTGAACTCTTACCATAGTGTCAAAGGTTCCAATGATCCAGACAGAGTCACAAATTGGTACTTGACAATCACGTTAGCAAGTAAATTACCAAGTACTACCATTTTTTCTGGTACTTCAGGTTAAGCAAGAGGTAGCTATTATGTAGGAGAATACCATCCCAGCATTATCCTCCCAAGTCCTCCATTAGCATACTGACATTCTTCCGTCCTTGCAAGACTAGTGGTTCTACGTCTAATTTACATTACCAAAAGGATACAAATATTTATTGCTTGAGCTCCACACCTACAACTGATCTAACAAGGCGAAAAATCAATTGATTCAACATGCAAGAAAGGATATTATCTACGTATAATCAAAGGCTGGCAAAACCAAATACCTATTGACTATCGTGATTGATCCTTTCTGACCGCATTCAATCAAGAAAACTCATATCTATCGTAAGTGAGTGCAGGTGAGGACTAATCTGCTAACACAATGGGTACTAATCTCCATCAAACATCAGTAATCCGCTAAAATTTTACCCACACGGTGTTTACACCAAACCATAACCCAAATGAAACCTTTTCACATGTGCAAATAAAGCTTAATCCTCTATTTCTCGTATAAAATAGCAAGCAATAAAGAGAAATCTAACCAAACTGATGGCTGCAAACTAAAACGACCACAACTACTTCAGATGTTTAGAGCGAACAGTATTAATCTGATAATAAGAAAGTGGTCAAGGAAAATACGTTCATGATTGATAAGCCCATCAGATCTTGAAAAGAGAAGCGACTATATGATGGAAGAAATCTGCTTGAAGTAACCTTTGCAGACTAATAGTATCGCATTTTCTTGAAAGTTATACTTACATCACTTACATCTGCATCAAATCCTAATTGGCATTCCATGATGTTAAAAAGAACTATATATACCATCGGGGACAATCTTTTAGCAACCTTTCCAGACCCCACATAGTAAGTAGAATAGACAAATACTCGGAAGTGTTTGAATCAAAATGCATTAACCAGATAACATATCTTTCTACTCAAAACTTCATCTGCAGTGAAGACCAGTCCCCCAGAAAAGCATTGCTGTCCACCAATACAGAGCATTCACCTGACAAAAACCACACAAACAAGATGAGAAACTTAAAGCACCTACGCCCTACCCATGCACACCATAGATTTTACCAGTTGTGCTCAAAGCAAAACTATAAGGTTTTAAAGATTAAAGCATGCAAGAAATACTAAACCTAAGAATAGAAGGTCCTGAGAGAAATTGGAGAAATATTGGATCCTGACAGCTCCTCGAGATACCATCCAACCACCAATATAAAGCAGCATGTTGAGATATAAAACCAACGAAACATCTCGGTTCGCACCGCAAAATAAGAATTAACTTAACAAAAGATTTCAAGCAACCGGCAGGCTGTTAGCAGCATTCAGAGTCACATTTCCTCTATATATTGAAATTCGTCTTTCTTGATGGAGAAAATGAAAAAATTAGTCCCTTATGTGTAGGGGTTGGTCTAAACCTGTTAGTGAAATTCCTCTTTGTTAGCAGCACAGAGTCACGTACTAAGGGTGTTATTGATGGTACAATGAGATAAAACTATGATTCATTCACTACTTCGTACAATTGAGGGTCGATGGGAGCAAATGGTGTATTTAATCGGATTGAGAAGTCTGAAGGTACGAACTGGGGAAAATGAATCTGGAGACGTTCATCCAGATGGTTTCTTCAGTTTAAAGGGCTAAGTTCTAACATGCCTCTCACTAGCCAACTATATCAAAGCTAACACTGCCGAGCATTCTAATGACAATAGAGACCAGAAGTGCTCCATGGTAGCAAACATAAAAGACTAAACTGCTCAGATGTATATTTACAGGACCATTTTAAACCGAACCGCAAAACATAAGAGTATGTTGTCATTTTCTCTCGAGTTATGCAAGCATAAATTTTTCGCATAAGCTAGAATTACAAATACTTTGGTGTTAAGGAAAAAACCTTGTGCAAAAATCAAAATAAAAAAGAAAATAAAAGAAATAGTAACAAATTTGCTACGGTTTGTCAATGGATAGAAAAGTAATAAGCTCATCATTGTGAATAACAAACAAAATTTCTACCTCTGATGTTTTCCAGATTCAAATAAAATTCACAAATCCATTCACTGTGAGTGCCTAATGCGAGAAGCCCAATCTGTTAAGTGAGATGACATATACGCTTCAGTTTATCACAATCACTCTCTTGAACTCCTGGAACATCCTCTTCTTTAGCTAAACCATCTTCTAATGCTAGAGAACCAATCTCATCCTTATAGCCAATGAGAGGGCTTGCTAAAAGAATCTGGTCCCAGAAAATGTCATTAATGCCTGGAAGCTTAGGCATCTCGTCTGAAATGACATTATTCGTAGAAAATCCATCAGGGACGGATGTTACACCATCTTCAATACCTTGCATTGTGTCAATGTGTGGCATATTCCCTGTCTCCGACCGCTTAAGGTCAGTTCTTTCAAGAGTTTCCAGTGTGTCGATCCCATGTCCTAAAAATTCAGGGTTAACATGGTCTATCTGAGAGTTGAGCGCATTTAATTCAGGGAACTGAGGGACTTTGGCCTCCCCAGGAACCAGACTAGGGGAATACTGGATCTCTGGAATGACAGATAAAGTAGAGTTGAATGGAAATCCTGAATCTGACATCAGATGAGATGGTGAAGAAGTTGGCAATTGCGGAAGTGTAACCCCAGAAATATGAGGGGATATACCACCAGTTTCTAATGTATTTTCAAAAGACCGAGAACGATTAGTCAAGAAACCATGTGTATTCTTAACTTTGGTTTCCAGCCAACCAGATGTATTAGTTTTCAGGAGCTTCTGCAGCAATGCTTTTGCTGCCTCATTCAATAAAGGCTGGTAACGGACTATCTGCCTGTTATGCAAAGGACTGACCTGCTTGCCTGCATAATTTTCTTCTTCCTGGCTGGGGAATCTCCTCTTCTTATTCATCCCAGTAATGAACCTTTTGCTTTCATTCTGTTGATGAAACAGTTCAGCTAAAAAGCCAGGGCTCTGCAAAGCCTTAGCAAGGAATGACATTGTTTGCTGTTCCCTTTGCTCCATTAACTGAAGACGCTGCCCAACATTTTCCAAGCAGTGGTCTGTTGCCTGCTGCTGCTGCCTCAACTTGACTAGCTCCTCCATATGTATACTTTTATCTTTTTTAAGCCTTTCCACCTCTTCTTCAATTCCAATCTTCCCAACTTCATCATAAGATCCAACAGATAAACTTTTCACTTGGGAGGCAGTCTCCTGATGAACCTGCATTTGAGAGGGTTTTCGCCTACTTATAGTCTTCAAGAGGTGCTTGTGACCTCTAAGAAATCCCTCATTTGCAAATTCCCAGCTGTCTGGATCAACCTTCTTGTAACCCTGATTGATGAAAGGGGAAAGCAAACTGTAAAAAGTGTAAGGTTGCCCGACATATGCAAAGAGTACTTGTAACCGAAACACACAGACAATAGAGAGTGACAATACTGTATAAACTGCATTATACAAGAAAATAATTCCCTCATCATAATTAGAAGAGATTATCATAGTCTAGCAATTACTTAGAACATTGAAACATGGATAGAATTGTTGCAGTATCACATAGTTACAACTTACACTTCGTTTGATGGCTTGATGGGGTTATTCGGGAGACAGGACTAGCAAATGATTGGTATGCTAAAATAAGAGGTTGTTGGGATGGAGTTATGAGAGATTGTAATACTTGAGTATCATGATTTTGTCTTATACAACTTTTTCCAACAAAAATGTCTTCATAACAATTTATTCAATGTGGTTGGGTCCTTCCCCGGACCCGGCGCATAGCGGGAGCTTAAGGCACTGGGGCTGCCCCTTATTTTTAAAACAATTTATTCAATATTTCAGTACATGCAACAAACACATTATAAACAAAAATATTGATGTTATTTTTTCTTTTTGATTTTCTTTGCGGTGGTGGAGGACAACAAATTAGAAATATCAAAAATGAATAGATAAATAGGGGTTAGAAGGTGGCACCATGGAGGATGGGATTGAGCAGGAGAGCGAGAAATGTCGACCAGATAAAGCACTCCTTTATCTTGCACAGTAACTTTTGTCTATGGAGGGCGCAGTAGGCGGTGAAACCAGGGGGGTATTGTATGGTGGATAGAATGGATGGTGGAGGAAAAACAGCAACGGGTAAAAGTATCCTTTTACCTGATAGCACACTTTTGAACATACCTTCACTGTGGAATACTGTTATCCCATGAGAAAACATTACAAGCCCCTAACCCAGCTTTGCAGAACACAGCAAACACTGAAATTACCATTTATCTTCCAAATATTGAATTCAAGACCAACCCTAAACGTAAACTTCCTGGAGAATAAGTCCGGTTTAAACTATGCAACTGTTTCTCAAATTAAAGTACCATTCATCAGTTCCCAGTATCCCTGATGAGACCCTACCAAGAAAAATTAAAGAGAAGGAAAAATACTTCCAAAACAAAGCGTCAATCCGTCAACTGAAACTTCAATACCTAAGACGCTTCTGCTTCGATTTAAACAAGAGTCAAATGGGATAAAGAGTGACAAGTAAAAATGAACTAAGTACCCTGCATAACTAATACCTACATCACTAATATATGCATAATTAATAGCTACATTACTAATATTTGCATAACTAATACCAACATCACTAATATCAGCATAAGCAATACCTACATCACTAATATCAGCATAAGCAATACCTACATCACTAATATTTGCATAATTAAAACTTACATCACTAATATCTGCATAACTAATACCCCAACATTACTAATACCTGCATACTAACACCAGGGGCGGACCTACATTGTTTTTTGGGGTGCTCCGGCACCGAGTAAACTCGACGCGGAATAGGTATAATTACCTAGGAAATCTACAAAAATAGTTATAAAAGATACAAAAGCTGAGTGCACTGGCATTTAGATTGATCTTAAGGTTCTCCACTGGAAGGGGCATCCTGGGTCCGCCATTGACTAACACAAGCATTACTAATATCTGCATAACTAATACATACATTACTAATATCTGCATAATTCTAGCCAGCTAACAAATGAAAAAAGTCTGTTATTTAGGGTTTAAGTAAATTGCTGCAAACACGAACATCACAATCAAAAGCATAAATCATAAGTATATGACGATTAACAGCTATGAAAAAGAATTCTAAATTTATAATTTACTAACATAAGTATTCAACTGCCTGACGAAGCTGGAGAAATTATTATGCTTAAAATACTTAGGCAAAATATGTCTAGTAAACTCCGGCACATTCCAGACTACGAAGCTGTTGTTACTCTTACTCCACGACACAACGGAGTCCGTCGACAGATCATCCACCATGTCATACGTTTTGCTCAGAAACGGCGGTGGCGGATTTCCTATCTCATTAACTCCTTCCATTTTTTTTGCTCCGGCCGCCGGCGTTCTGACGGTGGTAAGATATTTTCACCTGGTCTACGGAGACAAAGATACGAAGAGTCAGAAGTTTATTTATACTGAAAAATGATTTGTAGGTCTCGAAATTCGAGGGGATTGTGAGAGAGAAAATTTATTAGTAATTAATTGGGAAAAGGGTAGTGAATTAGTCGGAGAACAAATATAGTACTCCTTATGTTCCCATTGTACTTGTATGTCGACACATTGGGTAAAAACATTGTAATTGTGATTATGAAATATTTTTTACAAATTACGTAAAAAATATTTTTTGTAATGACAATTTCAAATATTTAGGAAATATAACAAAAAGAAAAAACTACATCATAATATAGTTTAATTTAGCATAAATATTTAAAATCTTAATTTTTTTTAAATAATTATATAAATTCATAATTTTAGTTAAAAGCTAGCATAAGAATGTGATGTATCCTTGTAAAATTAAGTGAGGCATTTAGAAAAATGTGATGTATCCGTGTAAATTGAGTGATGTATCCAAAAGAATGTAATCTATTCGTGTGGTATGTGATGTATCTGTGTAAAATTAAGTGATGTGTTGGAGGGATTATATCAACATTTTTTTAGTAATTTTTTTTTATAAAAAATAGAAAGTAATTAGCTCCAAAATGATTTGAATTTATGTAACTTTTACCAAAAAAAAATCTATGATAAAAAACAGACCTTTTAAATTTCAAAATTCAAAATATATCAAATAGATTGAAACAAACGGAATATTAAAAGATACATAAATAGAATTAATTAGCTATTAAAAATAAATTCATTTGATAAAAACTTAAGGAATTACATATTAATCAAATTTCTTATTCATTATTTTATTCAAAGGCCGTGTAAAAACTTATATTTTTAATAACAAAATGGAATAAAGGAGTACACTATGTTAGAGATTTTAGTAACAAGGTTTTAGAGGTAATGTAGGATTGTAAGACAAGTTTTAATAATATAAAAATTACTCTTCCATTTTAATTGGTGTTTCTTCTTCAATTTTTAGTTCATTTAAAAGTGAACATCTCTTCTTCCTAAAAACTCTTTAATTTTTACTTTTTCACGTGACATAATTAAATTTATAAAATTTTAAAAAAAATTTAAAATCATTTTATATATCTTTAATTTAAAATTATAAAATTTATTTTTTTTTATTTTTGTAAACATCATGTCAAAGCATGAGCAAACAAATAAATTAAAAGAAAGAATGAATAATTCATACATAAAAAAAATTCATTCACACTCAATGTTTATTAGGTCTAACCATTGTAAGGTATGAATTAGAAATGTATGCGTAACTAAGTCTTGAGAAATGCTATTAAATTACTTGCACGATTATAAAATTTCTTTCAATTAGGTTAAAAGTAGTAGTACTTCCATGTATCTTGGTTGTCAATAAGTTATCAGGCCAATTTAGCTAAAAGTGAAAAAAAAAAAAAAAATTATAATGAGTTGCAACCTGCACGTGATTCAAGTTGTAATAATTGAGTGCAAGTGTAATTATTATTAGTGATTAAGAAAGTTGAATTTTTTTTTAAAATAGCCTATAAGTTTTTAAATTTATACTTTGATCCAGATACCTAATATAACAGGATACGGAGTGAAAAAAATGTGTGTTTCTCTCTCTTCCTATTTATTGTTGTTTTCTCACTCTTTGCGATTTTTGTTGTTCATTGTTGCTGCTGCGTTATTCATCATCTTCTTCTTCATTATCATCATCATCTTTCAACTGTCAACCATTGTTGTTGTTGTTACCGCTGCTGCTGCTACTTGACTAATTTTTTGGGTCAAATTTTGTTTGGTACATCACTTTGGTATTACTTCATAGGTGACTCTGATAAGTAAATATGGTTTTTCGTTGAATTTGTCATTTGGGTACACTGCCACTGTGCTATTTTTTCAACAATGAATAGAACCCGAACCCGAATCCAACATAAGAGCCATCTGTTTCAACAGATCACTCATCTGTTGCAACGAAAGACTCACATATTGGATTTATGTTTATGGTTCTATAGTTTCTTAACATGAATCGAACAAATTGGTCATCGGTTGCAACAGCTAACTAGTCTGTTGCAACAGATGAGTCATCTGTTGAACTGGATTAGTCACTTGTTGCAACAGAACCTGAACTCGATTCAAACAGACGAGTCTTCTGTTGCAACAGATGATCAATCTGTTGCAACATGTTAGTTATCTATTGCAACATGTCACTCATCTGTTGGAATCAGCTTCAAAGGTTCTTTAGTATTGTAACATCTATCCCAACAAGTGCTTACCTATTGCAATAAATGTATAATCTGTTGTATCATATGAGTCACCTGTTCCAACAGATGACTCATCTGTTGGAATCAACTTCAGGTTCTATAGTACTGTAACATGAATTACCAATAGGTGAGTCATTTGTGTTGCAATATAGAACTCAGCTGTTGCAACGTATTATTCACTTGTTGCAACAGATTACTCATTTGTTGGGGTTCATGTTACGGCACTATAAAATCACTATTAATTTTATTATGAAGTCATTATTAACTTTTTTTTTAACAAATATCTTTACTTAGGTAACACTAATGGAGGGATCAATAACAATATGGGTGGGTTGTCACGATGAATGGATCGAGAAGAGCAATCGATATGTATGACATTGGAAGGAGGGTAAAATGCTAGAGACGCTTCGTATGATGATTTTGTGAACTTAATCATCAGTTGTCTCTATGCTAGTCCAAAGTGATGTTTCGTATGATGATTTTGCGAACTTAATCATCAGCTATTGTGAATTGAATTGTCAACCGAAAGAACTCATCACACCTGACCACCCTTACAAATATAAAAATTAACTTATTTATCATTTAAATGTATAAACTTAGTTTTTAAGTGTTGAGAATTACAATTAAATTACTTACACGACTATAAAAGTTCCTGTCATTAAGTCAACAAAGTAGTACTGCCTTGTATCTTCTTTTCGTGGACGCTATTCCTCCACGGATAGAAGATGAGTTGGACAAAGCAGGATGTTCAAAATATACTACTCCCTCCGTCTCATTTTATGTGTCGTCTCCGTCTTATTTTATGCGTCGTCATTTGACCGAACACTAAATTTTAAGAAATAAGAAAAGACTTGGTAAAGTTTACCAAATTATCCTTTATCAAAAAATATGTCAATATATTTTTTTTAATTAAGTGGGACCAATAAGGGTAAAAGGTTAATTGTATCTTTTAAAAGTTGTCACATAAGGAAAGACGACACTTATTTTGGGACGGATTAAAAAGAAAATGATGACACATAATTTGTAACAGAGGGAGTAATTAATTAGAGTACTAATTTTATAAAATTTAGTAGTAAAATTAAATTAGAAAGGTAGCTAGATGACCATTAAATTAGTTTTGATTATGGCAAGTATTCACATCTTTAGACTTGGTGAGGGAAAGGGAGCATAAGCACAACTTCATTTGAAGTGTCGTAAAAGGATGTTGCAAGCTCGACTGTATCACATATTTAACATGGCTGATGGCAACATTCTTCACAAAGGATTGTCCCCCAGACAACATTCTTCACACATCAACTTGAGGTCAAAAGAATCCTATTACCAGATCTAAACCAATACGACTAAGTAGCAACCACATAAGAGTATGCAATAAGATCAGTTCTTAGTGTTCGATGAATTGCAACATCAGCTGCTGTATAACAAAGGGATGACATACAACACTTTCAACTTCCTTGAACATCTCGATCAACAGAACTTCACAAGTAACGCTAGCACAGATGCCAAGTTACCCTGGCACTTTGGTCACAAGTGCAGCACTTCAGAGTTCAGACACCACCTTCATAGTTATAGCATGTCTAACAACAACAACATCATACCCAGTGTAAGTGGTAGTGGGGTCTAGGGAGGGTAGACTGTACGCAGTCCATACATCTACCTCAGAGGTGAGGTAGGGAGAGGCTGTTGGTGAGATAGAGAGAGGTTGTTTCCAATCGACCCCCTGCCCAAGACAAAAACGGTCTAGAAAAAAGACATGAACAGGTAACAATAGGTAGTAACAAAGGGATCAGAAACAAGACTATCACGAAACACTACTACAATCGATGTAACCCGAAACAAGAAGCATCACCAAAACTCCAAGAACAAGAAAGTACAAGCGTAGCACTACGACTACTAGTAGTGCAACAAGACAAAGCAATCTATCCACTAGCAAGGACACACTCCTTCCTACTAACCTTATACCCTAATTCGCATCCTCGCACCTTCCCCGACCATTTCGCCACCAAGCCCAGAGGCTAGACCATTCTTACATCACTAATTTCCAGACAAAGATTGTAATCAAGCAATGTTAATCTACTGTATCTACACATGCTAATTATGTGCCGGACCACCTCTCATTTTTCTGACCTTGTCGCGAGTATTATGTGAGTAAGGGGTGCGAGCAGGGATGTCCAGGCACAAACATTCAACCTAAGGAGGTGGCCACTGAATGACTACGGCTAGGATTAAAATGTTTACTAAGGTTTTTTACTTGTAGATCTGAAATTTAAGCCTGTGGATAAATGATAAAGTTTGTAACACCTTAAACAATCGGTATGGGCTAGCGTTCAGATTATCTCACTCGAACAATTTAAATCCTAATGTTAACTGTTAGGGTGATCTAAATGAACCACAAATCGCAATCCAATCAAGAAGCATGAAACAACAAAACAAATGCATCTTAGACGACAACAACATATACTAATTCTATGATTGCTTGAACC
>NC_061116.1:216348826-216373034 GCF_002878395.1 Capsicum annuum | reverse complement strand
GGTTCAAGCAATCTCAATATTAAGCCTGTACTGAAAACACCAAAATCTCAAACCTAAAAACTTCATTTAACTGAACCTGTAGAAACATTGAAGTATCATCATTATGTTCCAAATTATTCCACATCTCAGTTGCTAAATAACTAAAAAGCGAGAACGAAAGAGAAGCTTCAATTGCCCCAAAAAGTTTAACAATTTTACGAAACTAGAGCAGTTAGCCTCTTTAGATTCACATCTACCTCAAGAAGCACGTTTATTTCAAACACTTGAGCTCATCTGCAGCTGAGCTGTTTCCATTTTCTGGAAAGTTTGTTACCTGTCACTGAAACAAAACAGTAAAAAAGATAACTGTAGAACCACTACACTGGCCTATGATCATTATCAGAAGCCTAACTATTAGCCTCGTTGTTCTGCTTCTCGCGTGCAATATCAAGAAAAAATGCAGTCATCATACTCTCATAATTCGGCATTTTAGCATAGCCAGGGAAATAATTGATATCAATGACCAAATACCGATTTCCAACTTTATTATCCCTTATCATATCGAAGTTAAACAGATGCAACTTCAACGCATTCCTTAACTGATTAGCCACATCTGTAACAAACCCCATTGGAGGCATCACGGCTTTCTCAATCAGTTCAGCCATGCTATCATCATTCCGATCTTGAGCAGTTAAATTAGATATCTGTGAAAACGAAATCAAATTCTCCTTCAATGTCCCTAACTTCTCTTCTGGAATATCAGGCAATGACCGTCTTTTCACACATTTCACATGCTTTCCAGCTACATAAACCTTGAAAATAACTCCACCATGGTTCACAAATTCCTGCAAAACTATGGGTGCTTTCAGCCCTGCTAACCCTTCCGGTTTCAAAACTAACGACATTTGGTGCGAATCAGCAGTACCATTCGCAATAAACGGCTTAGCTAAAACCGGAAAATGCAACCTTTGACGATTAATAGCTTGTAAAAGGGACTCCGATTCCGATTTTTCTTGAATGAAAATCTGAATAGGGATTCCTATCGTCTCAGTTTGGGCAGTGATCTTCAATTCGTTTACGACCTCAAGCATTGAGATTCTATTGTGAAGCTTTTCGATAGAATCAATTGGATCTACTATAACAGTAGTTGGATTCTGACGAGCGAATTGTTCCAACTGTTTTCTCCATTCAGGACCGTATAGTTTATGGAAAATACAATCAAATGGACCTTGCTCGATTAATGGCTTACTAAGATCAATAGGGATTAAATCAATACCATTTTTTTGTGCGTGGTTGATGAGTGAATCTTGAATGAAACTGGATACTTTTTTTGATGCAAGTACGTAACCAAAACGAAATCTTCTTTGAGACATGGCAACGGCTTGTTTTGTTTAGTGAATTGAATTGGTTGAATTGTGAGATGAAAAGCTAGAAATTGTTGAAGAGGATTTTGAGATTTGTTTTACTATGTGTTTCTTCGAAAGAGGAAAAACAGAGAGTCGGAACCCTACGTGGCAGTTCATTTGATTTATTTGACGTAATATCTTACTACTCCCACCGTCTAAATTTGATTGGACACCAACTTAGATTGTTTTTTTTTTTTTTTTTTTTTTTTTTTTGTAGCAGACACCAACTTGTATTGTGGTCGGTCCAAAAGGTTATTGTTGTCTAGAAAAATAAAGAAATCTTTTGCGAGTAATTGCCAGGCGTTTTAGTTAGCGTTAGAGTTCGAGTTAAAGTTTAATTAGAGTTAGTTGTGTTTGATTATAAATATAAATAAAAATTATTTTTGAATTTTTATGTGAAAGATGGAAGTAAGGAAAAGTGAAATTATATTTTACTTTGAATTGTATTTGAAATAGCTAAATACCCATTTAAAATTGTATTTGAAATTAAAAAAAAAAAAATAATGACCAAATGGCCACGTATTTACCCTTTGTTTGATACAAATTCTAAAATTTACTATCCTAAGATTATCTATATGTAATTTAGAGCCTGTTTGGATAGCCTGGAAAAAAAGTGTCTGTTAAAAAATTCTTTAAAAATAATTTTGAAAGTGCTGAAACTTATTTAAAATATAAGCAGTTACGTGTTTGGATAAAAGCGCTGAAACTGAAAAAAGTTTTTGATGTGTTTGGTAAACAAGTATTATTAAGCACTTTCTTTTTGTCAAAACGCCTAACCTTAAAGTTGTTAGCAATATGTAGAGTTTATAATTATTCAAAAGAAAAAAATCTAAAATGATTTAGATTAAAATTAATATATATTTTAATTCAGTTTTAATATAAACATCATTTTTTAAACATGTATGGCTACTTGCTTTAATTCCGCATTATTTTTTATTTGCTTTTCAATCACACCTATTCTTTTTTCGTGTTGTTGTTGTTGGTGTGTCTCTTTACAATTAGTACGTAAAAATTATTCGTCATTAATCGCTTCTTAGTTATATTACTTCACATGTGAAACTTCATGACAACGTCATAGAATCTCACTCGTAAAATTTAAAATTTCAAGATAATGATTAGTAAAAAAATTTTATCACAGAAGGTAAAATATGGTAATTTGTAAATATGATTAGTAATTTGTAGATAAAATTATTTTCTAATAATTTCATATTGTTTATTAAAAACATAGTATGAAACTGAAAAATAGCAAAAAAATAATTTTCATTGCAATATATAATTATTAATTACAACAAGAATAAAAAGAATTTCCTTATCAATCTTTGATAGGCCAGCAAGAAGGAATGTAAACATATCAGATTGGGACACCGGTGCATTGATAGATGCCAAGGAGTCACGCCACGGAATGAATCGAGGAACTAAGGACGTTTTGTCATGAAAAAATTTAAATCAAAGTGACATTCATTATGATGGAAGAGGAATATGTTCTGCCTCCACCCACAGACCTTTTCAAATAATATTTAATATTTTTTAATTAATAAAATTTGAGTAACGAAATAAACTAATTAATCATAACATTACAAAGTGTAAAAAAAAAAAATCTAAACTATGATAGAGAGTAGCCAAGGGAGAGAGCAAAAAATGGAAGAATAAGTTAGAGTAGGGAAGGATAATTTAGGAGTTTCAAGAACATGTAAGGGATAATGAAGTAAATTACTTAATTAAACTTAAAATAAATTTTAAGCCAAAAATAATAAGTTGGAGTAGACCAACTTATAACTTTTGACTTATTTTAGCTTTAAAACACTATTTTTAAACACTTTTGTTATTTACCAAACATCTAAATAAATCAAAAAATATTTTTAAGCTGATTTGATCAATTTTTAAGCCTCTACAAACACCCTCTTAGACATATGCTAAGACTATGGGAGGTGGAAAGAGAGGAGAGGTAGAAGTGTCTAATGGTGGGGACGAGGGCTAATGACAAATGCACAGTGTGTAATGAATGGATTAGATGCATGTCACGATTTCAAATATAGTCAGATTAGATGTTAAATTAGGAAAAGGAAAAGGAAAAAAACAGCCCGGAGATAGATGTTGGAACCAAGTTCAATTAATTAAATAAACAACAAAAACGGAAATATAAAGTAATTCCGAACAGGACATTATAATTAAGAACCAAAAACCCCCCCAAATAATAAAAACAGAAAACTAAAGATAATACAATTTCTTTTTCTTATGTAAGACCCTGTTTGATAATTTGAAAATATAAACAAATAAGAAAACAGAAAAGCAAAAAAAAATAAAAATTAAGCAAACATATTTCAGTTCAAATGTATACTTTTTACTAGTAGACCTTTGTACATGTCAGGCACAAAAGCAGTTAATAACTGACAAGTTACTTAAGGCTGCTGGTGCTTTTCTTCCTCAGTAGACTTCCAAATTTATGAAACAAAGGCTTTTTCTTCTTCTGATTTTCATCATCATCCTTTGCTATGTTCTCATGTTCATTTAGTTTTTTGACTTCTTGAGATTGATAGGGTGGAAGGTCCATGTTAGGCTTCTCTATTTGATCAGAGAATTTCACTACTTTAGGGTGCATATAGTAGTCTTTTTCGCTATCGGAAAGTTCTACACTTGGTTCAGGTTCATTTTTGGCTAATGATTCTTCGAGCAACATAGACAACTCCTCAACTTTCTTCAATGATGCAGCTTCTCTACTTTGAAGCTCCTCATTTTCGCGAATAATATTCTGGACCTCTTTTTCTTTTGCCATTAAACGTTCCTGCAATCTCGCGCTCTCGTTCATTGCTTCACCAAGGACCTCCTTTAGATAAGACACCTCAGATTCAGATTTTCTTAGGGAATTCTTCAAATAGGCTTCTTCATCTTTTTTGGCAGAAGCTTGTTCCTCAGCATCTTTTATCAGATTTACCAAGCGGCTTATTTCGTGTTCCATTGATGCATTTTCTTCTTCAGTTTTATTCATGCAACTCATCAGATGAAGCTCCTTTTCCTCCCACTCGGCCTTCCATTTTGCTAGCGCATCTTTTGATTGTTCGGTGGAATTTGTAAGAACATCAAGTTTCTCTTTTGCGTCGTCAAGCATGCTTTCGTACCTTTCCTCTGTTGCTTTCAGTACCATCTTCAAATCTTCAAGTTGTGTTTCATAATGTTCATGTTGATCAGCTTGGTTAGACAACAACCTCTCTTTGGCTTCTCTTGCTTCTGAAGAAACCTCATGCAAAGCTGATGCCAAACTTTCCATTGCCTTCTTACTTTTTTCTTCCTCCTCCTTGAAGCTTTCCAAATCATTTACAAGTCGGTTTTTTTGTTCTGACAGCGTTTGAACCCTGGCTGCTGCTACTTTCTCATTCTCCATAGCCTGAATCTTCTCCTCCTTCACTGTTTCAAGATCATACATGAGAGAATTTACCTTTTTTCTCAACTCAGACGCCTCTTCCTTGGCCATTTGAGCGTGATGTTCTGATTCCTCAAGATCGTCTTTCTGCCTCACCATTGACATCTCAAGTACGCCTACCTTCTCCTTGAGATATGCTATCTCAGATTCTGCATCATGCAACAGATTGTTGCTCGCTTCCAGTTGTTTCATGACCGACTCAAGGGTTGCTGATGCAGATCTCTCTAAATGGTGTGCTTCCTCGGCCTGAGCATCGAGTTCTTCAATCTTCTTCTTCCATTCCTCCAATACATTATGCGCATTAGATTCAGCCATCTTAGCAGCCTCCAAATCAATATTAAGTTGCTTCACGATAGCTTCTTTTTTTACCAATTGAGCTTCATAACTTTTTGCTTTCTCGAGTTCTTCTTTCAGTGTCTCTATCTCAAGCTTCAGCTCTTCCACCAGCCTGTTCTTCTCACTAACCTCCGTCTCATTCCAAGAGATCTTGGAATCAAGTAAAGATTTCAATCTCACTAACTCGGCTGAGAGGATTTCCACCTTTTCTGCATGAGTTTCAGCAATTTTCGCAGCATCCTCAGCATTGCTAAGTGCCTTATTTTTGGCCTCACAAGCCATGGACAGTTCGCGCTTTACACGTTGAAGTTCCTGTGTGGCAGAGAGGAGAGCAGCCACATCCACAGCATGTTGGTTCCTCACAGCTTCGACTTCCTTCTGCCATTCCTCAATCCCCACCTGCTCCATCTCAACAGCACGAAACGCTTCAATTTCAGAGTTGTCTTCAGCTTGCTTTTGATCTAACAAAGCTTCTCTCAGTTTCTCATTAGCTTCCTCGGCTAATATCTGAGCTTCCTTTACTTCTTCAAGAGCTTGCACTTTTTCCTTTTCCACCAAAGCCAACATCTCCTTGGCCTTCTTAAGATCTTCTCGAGCAACATTTAGTTCAGCTTGCAGTTCTGATGGCTTCAGGACCCGCGTTGGCTTTTTCTGATAACGATTAAAATCAACCAGTAGCGCGGATCAGAATGCATAAGTTATAGAAAACCATAAACAAATGTCTATTCAAATTTCATGAACAACTTTCTTTATTACGACGAAGGCTAGATTTTACTGTATCAATATTGTAATCCAACAGATATTCAGCATCTGGGCCTCATTAGACATAATGTCACATGCAACTCAAATTCATCTCCTTACGCACATAACATCAAATGGATTTTAAGAAACTCACATCAGGTAAGGTACAAAGCTTAGAGGTCCGTCGTTCCACTGGAGGCTTGGAAGTAATAGCAGATCTAACAGACCTATCAACTGAACGTGAATGCTGCAATGGAGAGGATGAATCAGCATCAGATTTTGCTAATCCCCTGATCACTCTACTGATCCGCGGAGTTACTGGTGTCGAGTTACTAGGTGTTCCATTTAGAGTTGATCTGGTCCAAGTTCATATATTCCACAATTAGATAAACCAGATACTCGAAGCAATTCAAAAAACGCAAGATCACAAGATCACCCCCCAACCCCCACCCCCACAGCATCCAGTAGTAATTTGCAATGCCAATTAGAACAATCCATGGCAAAGTTGGAAACTTTGTATCAAAATGCAGAATCCAAGATATCTTTTCCTCCTTTTTAAAAAATGGAGGTAATGGAAATGTGGGAAGAGATTACAAGACGGAGAATCAAACCCTCATCAACAAGGTAAAAGTCCGGGTAGCCAACCAACAGAGCTACTAAATTGGCATCACTAGCAAGCAAGAAGTTAGGTGCACCAGAAATTTTTGCCAAATTGAGTGAAAGTTTAGATCAAACCGGACATCATAACAATCTCACGAAATAACATCCAGCGTGCAAGAAGCCATTCAATGTCAAACATATCAAGGCAACAATTCAAATACAAGATGCACAAAATCAAAGACAATAGAAACAAGAATGCTACAGATATGTTACAATTGTAAAGACAACAAACAATTCAGATCAATAGACACTTACTTGGATTTAGTAGACATGTTGGCAGTTGAAGAGAAACAAGAATGCTACTTTATCAACAGATGGAAAGACTTGCTGCTAAATTTGCTGACATTGTCTTCCTAACAAAGAGAAAATACGAGACTGAGACAAATACAAAAAAATTATGAAACTATATCACGAACATAACAGCAATGGTCTACTATCACTACTGATAAAATAAAGGAAAGAATTTACAAGAAAAAAAGACTATTTGGTTTGGTGATCATTTGCCTCCAGAGTAGCCATACTATGGTAGTTACATTCTAATTTTTTCTGTATCAGTTGCAGCTTTGGAACTGCAAAGAGTAATTTACAAGGCTACCCCTGCTGGTTTTGGGAAAAGAGGTATTTTTGCTTTTGTAGCAAGGGTAATAGAAGTAAATAAGACTTTTTTATTCAGAAAAAAAGTAAGTAGTATTATCCATCTACTTCTTTATGCTTTTTCCAGCTGATAAAGATGTAGAATGGGTCAGGCAGGTTTGCTGTTGTTATCAGATGGCCTATTTCTATAATGCTTACTTTTCTTTTACAGAAAGGAAAAGGATAGTCTTACAGAATTAACCAACTTTATTAAGTAACCAATAATCATCACTTGTCTTCTTCAATATTTTTCTTTGACTCTTAGGAATAAACTGATGCATGCATATATTGTTGACAACAAAGCAAACGAAGAGTCCTTCTGGATTAGAGTATTGTTTTCGTACGGAAAAATTAGGAAGTATTTCGGTATTTCAATGAGAATATATGTGTTTTTCATCATGTTAGTTCAATGGAAATGGGATGAGAAACCAAACCTCATGACTCATCCTTGATGAATTTTTATAAAATAAATTAATATGCAATAAAATCGGGTGAGTGGCTCATCCTACAAGTTGGAAGAAGAATCAACGCAAGTTCTTAACCCCAAAGGCAAAAATGTGAGGCTTTGTGTTTTGGAAAACACAAAATGTTTTTACTAAAAATGTGTATTTTTAGTCTTTAGAAGCTAAAAACAGAAAGAGATTTTAATTAAAGAAAGAAAAATACTGCGTCTTTTAGAACTAAAAATGAAAAAGGATTTTACTTTTACTAAAAATGTAAAAATTAATTATGGAATTTACATTAGCGGGTGAGGGGTTCTCGACTTGTTGCCTTAATAAACTTTATTGTTATATATTATTCTTTCAATAATGTTTACTGATAATCTATAATCTATAATCTATAATCTATATCTATATCTATCTATAATCTATATCTATAATATATTAAAAATGTGAAGACTCTTAAAAAAGTGATTTGAACTTTTTGCCCTTCATTAAAAATTTTTAGTTCAGAAAAAATTATCTTTTCGCTATTTATCTAATAATAAAAATTATACATATTTAAAAACTACAAAAATTCCTTTCAATCCATATTTGATGTGGATTTGGGAGTTAAAGAATCGCAGTGATGCATATATATGTTTTTGTTTAAGATTTCCTTGAATTAAAGTCTACCGAAATCAAATAAAGTAAATTTGAAGGTAAGAATTGGAGTACATATAGGAATCAAGCCTAATAAATAAATTATAATTAAAAATTAAGGTTATACTATAATAGGTAAAAATAGTGTTTAACACTTACAAATAAACTAACATTTTATCTCATATAAACAAAAACTTCTCCAAATCCTATTTAAGGAGTAATATATTAATTTGATTATTTGCTTTGGTTAAGGTTGCTCAACCTGGATAAACGATTTAAACTTTGATTAATATTTTAAAATATAGTTTTTCATGATATTGATATGAGAAAAATTGTAATTTATAATACTTTTCATATATTTTAAATATTTAATTTTTATTTTAAAATATCAAATTAATTTAATATAATTTAATTTTAAAAATTAGTCAAATTAACTCTCGAAAAGTAAAATTTTACAATTATAAAGGAAGGAAGGGAGTAATATTTAAAAACAAAAATTTACTATTCATACATGTGTCCCATGTTTAGGAATCATTTTCTTAATGCTCACTTTCATTTATTGTTTACAAATTAAAGATTTACTGAGTCCTTTTAATATGACCTTATGTTTGGATTCTTTTATCAAAATTAGAGTAGCATAAAAGAAAAAGAAAAAGAAAAGATCGATACTTATTTTATATTTTAGTTTTAAATTAATTTCCTTAAATCTAAAGGAAATAGAAGCTACTAAACTATTTCGACAGAAAATTTATGAAATAAGATTAAATGACTATTTTTAATATTATTTTCTTACACCTAAAAAAAATAGAAACTTCTAAAAACATTTCAACGGAAAATATATGAAATGAAATTAAATATCTCTTTTTAATATTAGGAGAATTAGTGTATGCAAATTTTCTTTTTCCTTTTTGATAGTGGTGTCCTAATATTCTCACACTTTCAAATTTATTTTTATTTACAACTCCTTCCACTTTTATAAAGAAGTTATGATACAACAAAAACATATGTTTGAGATGCAAACGACGTGGCGTGGACGTGAAAGAGTGTTAACTCTTACATGTTCATAGTTAATACGTTAGGATATTGTCATCAATGGTGAGCATAAAGAGAAAGAGGGACAAGGAGAAAAGAGTATTCATAGTTAATACATCAGGACTCAGGATATTGTCATCAGTGGTGAGCATAGAGAGGAAGAGGGACAAGGAGAAAAGAGTGTTCATAGTTAAAACGTCAGGATATTGTCAAGAGGGACAAGGAGAAAAGAGTGTTCATAGTTAAAACGTCAGGATATTGTCAAGAGGGACAAGGAGAAAGAGTTGATATCTCTAATTAAATATATGTTTGATGCATTGGGAGGTTATTATAAACCAAACGTGAGAGCCCAACCCAAAAGACTAGTCTGACAGGTGGGAGAACTCATTTAACCTATAAACCCCTTAGCATTTCTCTATTTTTCCAATGTGGGACAATTGGTTCATAATAATCGCCTCCGCTTGAGAACCAACGACCTCGTTGGTCATGGCTGAGCCCAGTTGGTCACGGCTGGCACCCCTCTTAGGTTCAGACCCCCACTCCTGGTGCACAAGCCACCACTCCGAGTCACGGCTCCACGAGTGGATCGATCCTCGTTGGTCACGATCAGTGACGGACCCAGACTTTTCACCAAGTGGGTTCAATATATAAAAAATAAATGCGCAACAAATGAAAAATTAAGGATGTTTTTAGAAAAATTAGCATGTTTTTAGGAAAAAAAATTTGAAAAATAAATCTTTTTTAATCCAAAAATGTGGTTGTTGTAGCCTGTAGGTTGCTGCTCAAAAGTATTATAAAAAGGACTGCTGCAAGCTAGGTTCGAACTCGCGACATAGACTTTCAAATTTGAACTAGGTTCGAACTCGCGACATGGACTTTCAAATTTGAACCTGTTTCCACTGGACCAGCGTCTTAACTTGTTTAAAGTGGGTTCAAATTTAAATATATACTATTATACTTATAAGGACTGATTATATATAAACATATATACGGTATAATTTTTCGACGAAGTGGGTTCATATGAACCCACTTGAACCATAGTGGGTCCGCCCCTGGTCACGGCTACGCCTAGTTGGTCACGGCTGACACCCCTCTTGGGTTCAGGCCACCACTCCTGGCACGCAGGCCACCACTCCGAGTCACGACCCAACGTATGGGACTCTCAAAGAAAGCACCAACGTTATAAACCAAACGAAAGAGCCCAACCCAAAAAATTAACCTGATAGATGGGAGAACTCATTTGGCCTATAAACCCCTTAGTAGAGGTCACTTCTATTCTTATTCATCTTTCCGTTTTTTTTTAATTTGATCTTCATAAACTATTTCGCTCTAAGTTACCAATTATTTCAACTAATCCGTTGACTAAAAGAATCACAAAAGATAATTTGATGCTTACAGTTAATAAGAATATTCTAGATCATAATAATTTTTTTGTAAAAAACTTTACTATTTAATTTATGCATGTGGGTATGAAAGAGTAAGATGACTAATATTTTCGGACATGACCTGCCAGCTACTAATATAAGAGTCTTTTAGGCCTTAGGATTCTTTTAAGTTTGTTTTTCTTACATGATTTGTTTGAATTTAACTTTTAAAAGTATACATAAATTTAAAGATTATTTTTTATTGACGATTATTAGGGATTTATCAAATAAGATTGTATTAAATCATGTAGATTGTAATCATGTAGATTGTAATAGCTTTATATCAATACTGTGAAAATTTGTGTTGTCATTTTACAAGTCATTGTAGAAGTCACAATTTATGTTTAAAACTTTATGATGTAGTATAATGCTATATTAGTTGCTTTAATTGTTTTAATAGCTAAAAATTAATATGATAATGGGTTCTCCTCTTTTAATAATTCCTCATATATTTTCTTTAATTAAAATTTGTTTGATCAAAAAGTTTGATGTAATATACACACGTACAATAAATTAGTTTATATAATTTATTGAATTTATATATTACATTGAAACTTAATAGTAATTAACAATCGAATTCCCTCATATCGGAGCCCTAAAATTATTTTTTAAATGAGATGAAAATAATAAAATCAACCCCTCAAAAATATTTAAAACAAATGAAGTAAATGAATCCTTATTTACTTTTAATTAATTTCAACTTATAATTTTATGTTACTCATTATGGTTCAATTTTAAATAATTATATTATGCATATGCTACTTGCATAATATACACATGTAATATAGACGTCAAACACTATCTACATGTCCATCAACACTTAATTTTATGATTGACTTCTCCATCAATTTTATTTTCTAACTCATCTCTTTCGATCAAATAAACAACCCATCTCTAAACACCTCCTTCTCCGGACTATCTACTTACTCCCCCTCTTTTTGTTCTTAGTTTTTCAAAGTTTCTTTATCTCAAGTTAATATCTTGTCAATAGCTTTTAGCAGTTGCTTTGATTTCGATAATCTTAATTTATTTTATTTTTTAAAAAAATGCATAATGCTTTATTTGTCTTGACTTATCTGACACAGTAAATAATTTAATTTTGATAATGAATTTGGATATGAATTTTTTAAAAAAAATAAAAAATATATTTTTATAAACTATGTAAAAATTACTATAAGTTACAATAAGTGCCAATTCAAAATATTTAAAAGATATATGAAAGTTTACCGTAAAAGATAAATCGAAACTTGTAAAAGATATAGCTTTATAGAATTTTTGTTTTTGAAAAAAAAGAAAAAGACATATTCAAATAGGGTTGAGGTTTATTTGACGTGGAATACTCGGAACATTAAAAGATTTTGCAAATCAAATGGCAAATCAAATCGAAAACAAATAAAATTAATTCCTCAAAACTTTCTACAACGTATATAGTAAATAAATTCAAATTTACTTTTAATTAATTTCAACTTGTATTTTTCTACTTTAGATTGTATGATATGCTTTATACTTCAATTTTAATATTATAATATTGCATATTTGCATGGAACACACATATAATGCACGTATTAAACACATTAATTAGTATTATTCAATAAGAGGATTTAACAAGCAACACCTTATTAACATGTGTGATTATTCATATTCAGTTATAATTAGTTTTTGTATAGTTTGACACGTACATACTTGATTTCTTTGTCACTCTTAATCTTTAACATACCGCTTTCGATCAATATTATAATTCACTTTAAAATCCTTTCAAAGGATGTTTACTTTCTGTCTTACCTCTTATTTTTAAGGGATAATTATATAACTTAGTCAATATTGACTTCTAATTACTTTTTTTAGCCTAATTTCAATTAATTACAATTCATAACCTCCTTTTACCTATTAATTTTTCATAATTATAATTCGTAGTCTCTCATGTATTTTTTTTCTCTATTTTCTACTACTTTTTTTTCCTTTTCAGTTTTTTTCCTTCATTTTTTTTTTTCCGTTTTCTCTTTCTTTTCTTTTTTCAATTTTTTCTTTTGCGTAACTATGTTTCAATTTTTTCTTTTTTCGATTTCTTTTTTCCTTTTGTATTCTTTTTCTTTTTCTTTTTTCTCTTTTTTTTAATCTATTTTCTATTACTCCTTTTTTTTTCTTCCTTTTCTTTTCCTTTTTTTGTTTTTCTCTTTCTTCTTTCTTGTTTCAATTTTTTCTTTTTCGTGTCTTTTTTTCATTTTGTCTTTTCTTTCTTTTTCTTCTTTTCCTTTTTATCTTTTTCCTCTTTTTTTTTATATTTTTTTCTCTATTTTCTATTACTCTCCTTCTTTTTTCTTTTTGTATTTTTTCTTCTTTTTTTCATTTTTTTCTTTTTGTTTGTACGAACTAGTAAACACAAATACAAGTGTGAACTATATTTTAATTTTTTATTTTTTTGTTTTGTATTTTTATATTTTTATTTTTTTTTTTTTTTTTTTCTTTTTTTTTTTTTTCTTTCTTTTTTTTTTTTTGTATTTTTTTTCCTTTTTCTTACATTTTTCTCCTTCTTTTCATTTGTGCGAACTAGCAGACACAAAAACACGTGTGAACTACGTTTCAAGTTTTTCTTTTTTGTTTTCTTTTTTTTATTTTGTATTTTTTTCTTTTTATTTTTCTCCTTTTTTTTTTGTCTATTTTCTATTACTCTTTTTTTTTATTATTTTTTCTTCATTTTTTCTTTTCCTTTTTTTTGTTTTCTCTTTCTTCTTTCTTTTTGAATTTTTTTCTTTTTCGCTATCATTTTTTCATTTTGTCTTTTTTTTTCCTTTTTATTTTTTTCCTTCTTTTTTTTTAATTTTTTCTCTATTTTCTATTACTCTCTTTTTTTTGTATTTTTTTCTCCTTTTTTCCACATTTTTTCTTTTTTTTTTTAATTATTTTTCTCCTTCTTTTCATTGTGCGAACTAGCAAACACAAATACTAGTGTGAACTACAAAATATAAATATAAAGGCGAATTATAATATACAAATACAAGTGGGAACTATAAAATACAAATACAAATGCGAACTATAACATATAGATACAAGTGTGATATATCATTTGTATTTTTTAATTATTGAAAAGGAACGGTTGATTTTCTTTTTACGAATACTTGTTTATATTTATTTATACGAGTTGTATTTATTGATACAAATAAATACAATTCAATTTTTTTATAAAAATACAATATATACAAATACAATATGTATTTGTATTTTTAAAATTATTTATTTCATTTGTTGTAATTGTATTTGTATCAAGTGATATTTATTTATTAACAAATACGAATAATAATTTTGACATACAAATACAAAATGGTACATTTGTATCAAATGATACATTGCATATTTATATATTTTAGAATCAAGAAAATACAATTAATGCATTTACTTGTTTGTATACAAATACAAATGATAAATTGTACATAATCACGGCTAAATACAATATGCAATCAACTTACAAATACAAATATAAAATAATTCTTTAAAAATAAAAAGACATCGACAAAAATAGAATACAAATACAAATATAATCTAAATATACAAACACAATAAAATCATAATACAAATATAATCCAATATAATATACAGTCTACAAATACAAAACAATTCTTTAAAATGCAAGTGCGAATTATATAAAATATAAATGATGGTGCGAACTAACAAATACAAATACAAGTGTGAACTCTAAAATACAAATATAAACGCGAACTACAAAATAAAAATACAACCGCAAACTTTAAAATACAAATACAAATACAGTTGTATCAATGAATACAAAAATATAAATGACGACGTGACTACAAATAGATAAACAATTATGGTATTTATGTTATTATCAATGACTTGTGCTCGCGTAGTTATATTTTTTAAAAATACAAAAAATAAAAAATAGAACAAAAAAAATGATAAAGAAAATAAGTAGAAAAAAGAAAAGAAAAAGAAAAAAAACGAAAGAGAGATAGAAGAGAGAAAAAATATATAAAAATAAAAAAAATAAAATAGAAAAAATTAGAAAAAAGAAGAAGAAAAAACGAGGAAAATACGAAAAAAGAAAAACTATAAAAAAATAAAAAAGAAAAAATATGGTAGTATTTTTGGTAAGACTAAATATTGAATACAGACTACTAAGTAAAAGTGAATACAACGGCTATGAATCGAATACAGCAGCTAAATAGTACTGTATTTATATTTTATATAAATGCAGACTATTGATAAAATCGAATACAACGGACGTAAATTGAATACAACGGCTATAAATGGTAATTATGTAAAATATAACTATTTTTGAAAGATTTCCCCTTTTTTAACTATGCATAAGCTTCTTCTTCCTGTTTCACGTAAGCATGCCATCAATTTGTTTTCTAACAATTTACTTCACAATTACTTGGGTTTCGATTGCTTTGATTTTGATAGTTTTAAATTATATAAAACAATTATTTTTAATAATTTTTTTTGTGATTTTTAATTCTGAAAAAGGAAACAATCAAAATTTCATTTAGGAATGAGATTTATTTGATATGGAATTCAATTAATCAGCGCCCTAAAAAAATTTGTAAATCGAATTAGAAAAAAATAAAATCAAATCATCGATACTTTCTAAAAGGGATGAAGTAAATAAATCCCTTCAACTAATTTCAACTTGTATTTTTCCACTTCAAATTTTATGTTATTCATCGTACTTACATAAAATACACGTGCAATATACGTGTCAAACACTACTACTATTGAAATAAGAAGGAATAACAAGTACCTACTTATCAATGTATGTGCATTCTAAGATTTGCACTTAATTAGAATTTTTTTATCATTTTATATTTCAAGATTTTTCACTTTGCAATTAATTCTCTGTATCGTTCAACACGTGCATACTTGATAAACATTAAACTCACCTTTTTTATTTTTCTAAAAAATAACTCACCTCCAAACACGAGCATTTTTAGAACGTTTACTTTGTGCTTCTTATCTTGTTTTTAACTATGCATTTCTATGAATTCGAGAGCCTCTTTATTTCAGGTGAGCATGTTGTTAGTGTTATTTTTTGATTATTTATTTCACAATTATTGAATCTTTTTGTTGTTTTAATTTTGATTGTTTTAAATTTTCAAAAAATGATTATTCATAGTAGTTTTAATTTTTTTTAAAAAATTCAGTTAAGGTTCGAGTAAATAAATTTCTATTTAAGACAATGTATCATCTGACTGGAAATTGTTAGCATTTCCTTTTTATTTCTTTGCGCTCATTTTCGTCACGTAAAAATCATCACATAACAAAATCTGATTTAATTTTCTTTATCTGCATTAACTTTAACTAACTCTCTCTACATCTTGATTTTCCTAATTTTTGTAGTATTTTTTTTTCCTCGTTGCAATATTCTTTCTTAATTCTATTTGTTTGCAATATTAATTTTAGATGTTACTGTAAAAAATTTATTTTATTAATATAAAAACTTAAGTTCTTTAATTTAATATTTTATAATATTTTTTTGTACAAAGTAGATAAATTTTTGCTTTTTTAAAATTTGAAATTTATATTTCTTATTAACTTTTAATATTCTTTTGATTGATATTTAAAATCATAAAATTCACTAAAAAAATTGCCTAACCGACATTTTAAAGCAAACCTTTACATGCCTTACCTTAGCCATCCTCGGAGTTGACGACCCACCCCTACCCCCTGCCCCAACCCTGCTTCTTTTTCTTTTTTTCTTATTATCGTACAACAAAATTAGTTACTATCATAATCTGATCTCTTGTAAAATTTATTTTTTCTGTCTTTCTTCTTGTTTTTAACTATGCATTTCTGTGAAGCTTCTTCTTTCTGTTTCAGGTACGCATACTATCAATCTGTTTTCTAACAATTTATTTCACAATTACTTGGGTTTCGATTACTTTGATTTTGATAGTTTTAAATTATATAAAACGATTATTCTTAATACATTTTTTGTGATTTGTGTTTCTGAAAAAAGAAACAATCAAAGTTTCAATTAGGAATGAGGTTTATTTGATGTGAAATTCAATTAATCAAAGCCCTAAAAACTTTTATAAATCGAATAAAAAAGAAATCAAATCAATTCATCGATACTTTCTAAAAGGGATGAAGTAAATAAATTCCTATTTATTTTCAACTAATTTCAACTTATATTTTTCCACTTCAAATTTTATGTTACTCATTGTACTTTACTTTTAAATAATCATATTGTATATAGTACTTGCATGAAATACACGTGCAACATACGTGTAACATCACTATTATTGAAATAAGAGAAAATAATAAATATCTTTTTGTCAATGTATGTGAATTCTGAAATTCACATTCAATTAGAGGATTTTTTATCATTTTATTTTAAGGTTCTCCACTTTACAATCAGTTCTCTTATCGTTGATACGTGCATACTTGATAACCATGCATTTCTTCGCCATTCCAAACATTTAACTCACCTATTTTAATTATATATATATAAAAAAAAATAAAAAAAATCACCTCCAATCACTAACATTTTTAGAAAGTCAATTATGTGTCTCTCATCTTGTTTTTTAACTATGCATTTCTATGAATTCTAGAAATTCTTTATTTTAGGTGAGTGTACTGTTAGTGTTGTTATTTAATGTCATGTTTAATTAGATTTAAAAAAAAAAATAGTAAGGGTTGTAGTTCATTTGACTGAAAATTATTAGCATTTTCGTTTTTGAGGAGATAAGGGCCAATCACTCCTTCCTTTTTATTTTTTCTCTCATTTTCATCACGTAAAAATTATTTTCTATAGTCTGATCTCTTATAAAATTTAATTTAATTTTCTTTATCTGAATTAACTTTAATTAACTCTTTCTACATTTTGAATTTCCTAATTTCTGTAGTTTTTTTTTTCTCATCGTAATATTCTTTCTTTCCTAATTCCATTTGTTTGCATTATTAATTTTGAATGTTACCGTAAAATCTTTATTTAACAATATAAAAATTTAAGATATTTAATTTAATATTTTAACATATTTTTTATACAAAGTAAATAGTTTATTTTTCTTAATTCAAATTTTACATCTCTTATTAATTTTCAATATTCTTTTAATTAATATTTAAAATTATAAAATTTACTATTAAAATCATCCAACCTTCAAACCTTGTCTTGTCTTACCTTAAGCCTATCCTCAGAGTAAAAAAGAAATCGATTACCGTCCTTCTTTGCAACCTGAAGAAGTAAGGCCTTGCCTAAATCAAACTTCGACGAGAAAACCCCAAGATGACCATGAAAATCGAGAAGCTTTGTATGAAATCAAGTTGAAAAAAACCTTCGAGGGTACTATCGGAAGGTAGAGGAGGATGAGAGGATCACGAATCACCGCTCTGATACCATGTTAGAGCCCCATATCTCCGAATTGCCATTGAAATCTGATATACAAACCCTAGGAGTTGTAAAGATGAAGAGAGAGAGAACTTATTTCATTGAAAATATCAGATTGTTTCTAGAGTAGTCCCGGCTATTTATATTTACACACAATAATTGAGAAAATAAAAGGAATACAGAAAATGCTTTCCGGATTTGGACTGTTCTGGGCCTCGTGGATCATCATTTGGGTCAATATTAACAACACTTAATATGCTTGATTTCTCCATCAATTTTATTTTCTAACCCACCTCTTTCGATCAAATAAACAACTCATCTCTAAACACCTCCTTCGCCAAGATGTTTACTCACTCTCCTTTTTGTTTTTTACTTTCCAGAGTTTCTTTTATCTCGAGTGAATATATTGTCAATAGCTTGTAGCAATTGCTTTGATTTTGATAGCCTTAATTGTTTTTTTTTTTTAAATTATGTATAATACTCTATTTGTCTTGACTTATATGACATAGTAATAAATTTAATTTTGAATATAAATTTGGACATAGAATGTTTAATTTTTTTGAATAAAATTTACGTATTTATAAATTACCAGTTAATCATACGTGCGTGACACGTGTATATTATATCGAGCAATAAAAAATTATTAACATTAAAATAAATATAATATTTTACCTAAAATTAAACCTATTGCCTAGTGTTAGATATGAAATATAATATTTTTCAACCTATTGCCAGTTTTAGTGGAACAATATTACTTCTGAAATTTATCAAAATACTAATCTATACATAAGTCCTTTTGTGTCTCCAGCTGTGATAAACCTAGCTCCCAATTATAGCTACTACCACTTCATTATGAAACTTGTTCATCGTAGCTTGATTGCTGAAAATAGAGTAAAAGTTGTTAGATATAAAGACAAAAATATAAATGTAAATACGTTGAGCAATATTACCTCTGAAGTTTATCAAAATACTAATCTATAGAAAGAGAAAATTCTTTCTCTTTCGAGAATGAACTTAATAGGACATTTATTTATCTTAGCATTTATCGTATGTAGGACTTCAAAACGTTTGTCAAATTTGAAATTGAGTCTTCGAATCATATTGATAAATTCATAAGTCTCAAATCAATATAAATGGTGGTGGAATGATTGAAGTCCTACCACTCTTAACCATATGTCGAAAATTCTTTATCTTCAATCCAACAAAAGAGTTTTTTATACACAACATTGATTGAACAAAATAAGGCATCGAAAATCAATTTACCTTTACAAAATTTTGTTCATCGATCATGTTGATATTATCATCACACCCATCTTCAAATACCTACAAAATTGATACAAAATAAATTAAATATTATAATATGATTTTCGAAAAAAAAAAACTCTAAATCAAACAACAAGAACAACCTAAAACCCAAAAGAAAGTATGTTCACCAAAAACACGTAATAAATACACATGAACTAAGAATTCTAGATGAAATAAAATTGAAAAATATTGCACGCTAATTTTTTAATCAACTTTTTATTCTTTTTCAAGTTTAAATAGGGAGTATCTTTTATGGTAATCCTTGTTTAATTTTTTTTACCATATATCTTAGGATTACTTAATTATTATCTGCTAATCTTTTTGCCCTATATTTTTTTCTTATCATATATTCTAAGACTCCTTAATTTTTAAAATAAAATTTTATGGTTTAAATAAGAAAAATTCTGTAAAATTTTATATTATTTACCTTTCCTGTGTTCTTTTTTATTTCTTTCTCGTATGATTTTTCTTCTCCTAATTTAATTATTCTTTCTTTCCTTTTATTTGTTTGATTTTCATTCTTTTGTTACTCGAGTTTTTCTTTTTCTTACATTCTTAGTTAATTTTAAATTATTAAATTTAAAAAATTAGTGAAAAGACGATTTTGTGTAAAGTGAAGACTTTTAATGAAGGACAAAAAGTTCAAATCACTTTTTTAAAGGTGTTCACAATTTTAATATATTATTATAGATTATAGATATAGATGTACAAATTACTTTAAGTCACTCTAAGTGACAATTCAAAATATTTAAAATATAGATAAAAATTTATGATCAGAGATAAATCAAAACTTGTAAAAGATATAACTTTATGAAATTTTTTGTTAAATCAAAGCTTGTAAAAGATATAACTTTATAAAAATTTTGTTTTTGAAAGAAAAAATCAAACAGGATTGAGGTTTATTTGACGTGGAATACTCGGAGCACTAAAAAAATGTGCAAATCAAATGAAAAATAAATAAATAAATCAATTCCCCAAAACATTTTAAAACATATAGAATAAATAAATTCAAATTTACTTTCAATAAATTTCACCTTGTATTTTTCTACTTTAGATTGCATGTTACCTTTTATACTTCAATTTTAATATAATAATATTGCATACACTATTTGCATGTAATGCACGTATCAAACACATTAGTATTATCCAATAAGAGGATTTAACAAGCAACTCCTTATTAATATGTATGTGTGCTTATTCGTATTCAGTTAGAAGACATTCTTAACATTTTATTCTAAGGTTTTTGAGTTTATATTATAAATAGTTTTCTGTATTGTTTGACACGTACGCACTTGATTTCTCCGTCATTCTTAACCTTTAACTCAGCTATTTCGACCAAAATTATAGTTCACTTTCAAATACTTTCAGAGAATGTCTACTTTTTGTCTTTCCTTTTATTTTTAATCATGCATTTCTGTGAATGTGGAGCTTCTTCTTCCTGTTTCAGGTAAGCATACCATCAATTTGTTCTCTAACAATTTATTTCACAATTACTTGAGCTTCGATTGCTTTAATTTTGATAATTTTAGATTATCCAAAGTGATTATTCTTAACACTTTTTTGTGATTTTTATTTCTGAAAAAAAAAAAAACAATCAAAATTAAATAAGAAATAAAAAGTCAAGTGCATCAAACATATTTTTTCATAAAACAAACAAAAAAAACAATACATAGATAACAGGAAAAAAAAAGATTAATTAATATTATCATCATTATTAACATTATTATTATTTGTATGGCCAGCCGACCAATCTTCAAAGGGCAGCAGCAGCGCCCTCCGCAGCCTGCGGATCTCTCGCAGCATCCTTACTTTGACAGCGGCCAACTCCCAATGCAGGTCATGAACCTCCTTCTGCAGTTCGTTCCCTCATGGCGTCTCGTAAAATAACGACATTCCACATAGGATCAACCATATCTAAAAAACGCATAAGTTGACAAAACACACACGTAAACACAAAAGTAAAGAAAAGAAAGAATTTAAAGGTAATGTAATGTAATACAACGTATATTTACACAAAAATCAAGAAAAAAACTTACCAGAGATAGGAAAAAGCTATTAAGTCCTTGAAGAGAAAGTAGTTGAAGGTGTAACAAGAGCGAGGAATAAATAGTGTGTAGTAGAACGAACGAATGAGTAAGGAGGGACCTATTTATAGAGGATTGAACTTGAATGAGTTAGGCAAAAAATCGCAACTGTTCACCTCCATTTATTAATGACATTCTTGATTACTGTAAAAAGTTACGACTTATTAAATTAATCAATATTATGATAAGTCATAACATTTCAGCTTTATTATTATTAATAATTAGTTCTTTTCAGGAATCGTTTTTTTACACTGTTTTGGACAACAGATAATATATCTATTGCATCAGGTAAATCATCTGTTACAACAGATATATCATGATTTGCAACAAATAGATAACCTGTTGCATCAGATAATATATCTGTTGCAACATATAATATATATATATATTTTTAAAAAAATATATTATCTTCATGACATCCAAATTTTTTGACTTTTTAATTATATAAATTAATAAAGCAGATTTTATATATATAATAGAAGGGGTTCTGTATATTTATCCAATTCACCCCATTCTTCTTTTCTTTATAGTATTTATATTAAATAGTAATAGTACAAGTACACTATTTCAGTAAACTTCGCTTCATTTAGTTCAGTTTAGTTTTAGTTTAGGTTTATTCTGTAAAATAAAATTCAATAAAAAATAAATAGAAATAAGAATTAATTCGAAATACTAAATAAGAAATAAGAATAAGGAGTCTTTATGTCGCGTTACCGAGGACCTCGTTTCAAAAAAATACGACGCCTGGGGGCTTTACCAGGACTAACTAATAAAAAGCCTAGGACCGGAAATGATCTTAGAAACCAATCGCGTTCCGGAAAAAAATCTCAATATCGTATTCGTCTAGAAGAAAAACAAAAATTGCGTTTTCATTATGGTCTTACAGAACGACAATTACTTAAATACGTTCGTATCGCCAGAAAAGCCAAGGGGTCAACAGGTCAAGTTTTACTACAATTACTTGAAATGCGCTTGGATAACATCCTTTTTCGATTGGGTATGGCTTCAACTATTCCCGCAGCCCGTCAATTAGTTAACCATCGACATATTTTAGTTAATGGTCGTATAGTAGATATACCGAGTTATCGCTGCAAACCCCAAGATAGTATTACGGCAAAGGATGAACAAAAATCCAGAGCTCTGATTCAAATTTCTCTAGATTCATCCCCTCATGAGGAATTACCAAATCATTTGACCCTTCACCCATTCCAATATAAAGGATTAGTCAATCAAATAATAGATAGTAAATGGGTCGGTTTGAAAATAAATGAATTGCTAGTCGTAGAATATTATTCTCGTCAGACTTAAACCTCAGACTAAAATCAAGGGTTCGTAAAATTTTCTTCCCTTTAGGCGAAGTAAATTAACCCAAGGTTAAGTAAGATAAATCCGAGTTTGATCTGGATTTCCCCCATTTTTGTATCATAGACCAAGGATCTATTTTCATTCCTTGTTTTCATTCCTTGTCTACTCTTTTCTTTCCAGTATTTTGATTATGATTATTTTTTAGTATTCTATTTTACGCGTCAAAGCAATTAGGAATTAAGAATCTATATCTTTAGATCAAAGAAGGGTCTAGCTGTTGGAATAATGTTTACCTCCATTTATTAATGACATTCTTGATTACTGTAAAAAGTTATGACTTAATTAAATTAATCAATATTATGATAGGTCATGACTTTTTAGCTTTATTATTATTAATAATTAGTTCTTTTCAGGAATTGTTTTTTTTTCACACCGACTTAGACAACAGATAATATATCTGTTGCATCAGATAAATCATCTGTTACAACAGATATATCATGATTTGCAATAAATAGATAACCTATTGCATCAGATAATATATCTGTTGTAACATATAATATATATATTTTAAGGAAATATATATTATCTTCATGACATCCAAATTTTCTGACTTTTTAATTATATAAATTAATAAAACAGATTTAAATGCACAATTATTCACCTCCATTTATTAATGACATTCTTGATTACTGTAAAAAGTTACGACTTAATTAAATTAATCAATATTATGATAGGTCATGACTTTTCAGCTTGAAGCTTAGCTTTATAATTATTAAAATAATTAGTTCTTTCCAGCAACCATTTATTTTTTACACTGAGTTGCACAACAGATTATATATCTGTTGCATCAGATAAATCATCTATTACAATAGATATATCATCCGTTGCAACAAATAGTTCAACTGTTGCATCAGATAACATATCTGTTGCAACATATAATATATATATCTTTTAAAAAAAATTATCTTCATGACATCCAATTTTCTGAATTTTTAATTATATAAATTAATAAAGAATATTTAAAAACAAGAATATTTCTGGTGAGTTTTTTACGGTTTAAATTGTGTTTATGATTTATTTCTTTATTCTTTTCTGTGAAAAGAAATGACTTAATTAAATCAAGCTGGTGGTGACTGAATCTTTCCGTTTCTTTAATAACCATTTTTATTAATTGAGTTATGGCAACAGATTGTATATCTGTTGCATCAGATAACCCATCTGTTTCAACAGATATACCATTTGTTGTTTATAAATCGACCATCTGTTTAAGGAGTTTTTTATTTCTTCTAACTGATTCATAAGTCGCAACAGATGAGGATTTGATGCATTAGAAGCGTTTTTTGTTTTTATTTGTTTGTTGAATGTGTTTAGACAAAAGTCACAGTCACGACTATTCATTAACTTTTTTCTTAAAAATCATATATATATATATATATATATATATATATATATATATATATT